>NC_048893.1:39757125-39853317 GCF_011077185.1 Oxyura jamaicensis
GAAAAGAAAAGAAAAGAAAAGAAAAGAAAAGAAAAGAAAAGAAAAGAAAAGAAAAGAAAAGAAAAGAAAAGAAAAGAAAAGAAAAGAAAAGAAAAGAAAAGAAAAGAAATCTGTTTATTTCTCTACCGGTGGAGCTCCTTGCAAGGAAAGCCACTCATATATTACCCCTTCCTTATCATATAGTTTTCCATAAATTGGAAACTTTCCAAGTTATTTCATATTTTCAGGCTTGAGATACACACAAAATATAAGAGGTGAGACCCCAAGGAAGCATGCAGCATCCTCCAGCACTGGCTTTGCAATGCTAAGGATTGGGTGCCCAGTCAGAGGAGAGCAATCCAAGGAAATGGGAGTGGGTATGTCAGTATAGTAGGTGGGACTGATGTCTCTGAGCAGAGCTCCAAGCTTCAGAGCTCCACCTAACTGGCTGGATATGGGACATGTGGGGAGTTGTGCATGCCCACACCAAGGTGAGTTATCCTATTTGCTTCAGCCTGCCGCTGAACACAACACAATGCCACTTCTCTGCATCAGCTGGAGCCTGTCTCCCTGATTTTGGCCATGTGGCCTTATGCTAGTGCATAGGGCACTGTGAGGCTGATGGCAAAGGAGTTAGACCAGACACATGCGCCCAAATCCATAACCCTACCACCTACACAGTACAGAGGATGTTGCTTGAACCCCATTAAGCAGCACAACACTAAAGTAGAAAGAACATTGAATAGAAGAAAATCAAGGTTTGCTGAAATACCATGCTGACCCAGCCCTGGGCTTCCTACTCACTGTGTGGTTGTTTCCATATCTAAAACTTCCCAGCAAAGATATCCCTGAGGCTAGAGTTAGTGAACATGGTGCTCTGCCTGAATGCCCAGCGCTATCTGGACACCTCAAAGTATCTGAGATCCAACCTTGGCTCAGTCTCCTGTCGGGAAGTGCATTTCCACATGAGATGACAGCTGTGCATGCAGCAATGTCGCAGTCAGACAGACTTGGGGACTAGGGTCACCCTAACTGATGGGTGTGCAGCCTCACACCTCTTCCTTCCTGAAAGGGTACCCTGGGGATCAGGACATAGGTGGGTTTTGGTGAAATCTCATGCATATGTAAAACAAAAACAAAAACAAACAAACAAACAAACAAAAACATTGTGTTCAACAGTCAACAGGATCAGAAATCTCATTAAGAAGACAGAAGATGCTGGCATTTACATTATTTGCTACAAGGCTTACATTAACATATGCTCCAGAACACCATCAATGATTTGCTTTGCCATCATCATATTTTAAAGATAAGACTTCCTCCCCGCACCCCCCACGTGTGGCTGTGCAGTGTACAAGCATACTGGAGTTTGCAGCAATCTGCAGATCTAATTGAATATAGTCTGAATCAGGCTCTAGACATTAAGAAAACAGAACTCCATAACAGCCCTTTGTCTAAATTTCAGCATGGGAATGAGCTATCAAAGCCAGTATGCCTTTGGCATGGATTTCTTTTATTCTTTGCTCAACATTTTATTCTCTGCTCAACATACTTACCCGACCAGCTGCAAATCTCCCCAGAGTCACAAACATACTGATGAGTCAGTTTAACGCAGTCTTCAGCTCTCTACCTGGAAATCTGGCAGGCTTGTTGTTGTTACAGCATCAAATCAGTTTCTGCTCTGTTCCTTTGACGTCCTTTTGCCTGTGCTGCCAGGTCCTGATTTTGCTCTGATTTACACTCAGGAATTATTGCTCAGAAGTGATTTGCAATAATGGAAATAACAAATTATATTTCTAGTAGGAGAGCAAGCAAGGCAAAGCCCAAACATGTCCTGGACTGATGGGTCAGCTTTAATACAGGGAGGATGTTTGCAAGGCTGTGACCCACCAGCAGCCACAGCTGCAGGGCTGCTGTTGCCGGCTGTCTGCCCCAGCCCCAGCATGGCCACTGGAGCTGCTCACCCTGTGTCTGCTGACTGCCACGGCTTGGAGAGCAGAGCTTCAAAGTCAGTGGTGTCCCAGCCACTTGCAGGCAGCTCAGGTGCACATGAAGCTGGCAGCAAGGTGAACAGGCAGGGCTGCCACGCTGCTAGAAACCCCAAGCTCCCACATCCTGCCCCTGAGCCCCACAGCGGTCCAGTTCTGCCATTAAAATCAGTGGTGCAGGCAGGGCAGGATCTACACCAGGAGCTTCTCTGAGCATAGGTGTCTACCGTGGGCAGAACTAAAACTGCTGTAAATTGACCTGAGCAGCATCAGCCACACTCAGTACTGATGGAGGAGACCCAGGTATGCTGCGGTGGGTCCTGTGTGTGCACAGGTCCATGGGCATCATGGCTGAGGGGACAGGAAGGGACACCCAGGCAATGAGGGGGGCATCACCCACCCCGCTGTCCAGCTGTGGGACACCTCACTGCTTTCCCTCCTGCCACTTTTATGGGGTGAAATATATATGGTGTCTTCTTATGGGGTGTTATATATATGGTGTCTTTGGCCTAACCCAAGTTAGGCCGAAGACAAAAAGTCTGCAGCTTTCACCCTAAAGACATCTACAGTCCAAGAAGACCTTGTGCTGGCTTTCAGCACAGTGTCAACTTCACACCTTTAGGAAAGAAAAGCTTTCACATAAAAATGTACTTTTCAATGTAAAACATACTTTACTAATGTTAAGCTTTCAAGAATTGCATTCACAAATATACTTACTTTTCTTGTTTTTCTCTCTCTCTCTCTTTTTTTTTCCATTGGGCCCACAAAGTCCAGCATACTTAGGAGGAAGGAACACTGCACATTGACCTTTCACCAGTGCTGCCCACACCATTCTGTCCTTCATGTCACAATACTGCACTTTTCCACCCAGTGGGGCTACTGCTGCCTTATTATATATTAAGCCATGTGCTTAACATTTATAGGTCATTTTGTCCTCATCTACATTATAATTTTGTTGCGCATCATAAATGCAAAATGAGTTTCACTTCTTTTCCCTATGCCTTTGGTTTATTGCATTTACATAAAACTGTCAAACATTCATGAGGATTTTTATAACTTTATTAAATGAATTTCCTCAGCCACCAAGGAGATGACATTTCCACAGTAGCACTGTTATTTCCCAAACCCTATTTTCTGGTATCTTTGGCCTCACTGAAGTGGCACATTTTTCATTAAACTTAGCAGTACATAAAGTCATTAAGGTGACAGTGGTGTACCATTATAGCTGTTGTAGCAACGCTGATAGCAACTTCTCCCTTGGGTCATTTGAAGCAGTTATTAAGTAAAGTGTCAAGAGATATCAAATGACTTAGAAAACTTTGAATTGCCTTGGCGTAAGTACCTCTTTCATGCAGAGAGCACAGAAAGTTTCCTTCACAGCTCAACTCATCTTCTGGAAAACCAGAGCTATCAAACATTATAACCAACACAGCCAAACATGTTAAGACAGCATTTTGTTCCTCTCTAGTATTCCTCATAAGCTGAATATTTTTATTTTATTTTTTACCCCTAGCAACGTCTTAATTTTTGATTTTTTTTAATCAAAAAAAATATTTTTTTTGTCTGCTTTAGAGACTAAACATGTCCGCCAGCCCTAACAGCTCTGCTGATCTTCCTGCGTGTCACAGCCTTCATTAGCACAGTCACTGTCACTGTGGTTCAGCAAGGAGAAGCTGGATGCAGAAGCAAAAAACAACCATAAGAAGTGGGATGCAGTCTGCTACCAACACAAGCCTTCCTTCCCTCTACAGCATTTGAAACATTCCGGGCCCAGCTTCCAGACCTGGTAGTGCTTGGCCAGTTTGGCCAGGGGCTGGAGAAAGATGGGGGAGGTGACAGCCTTGGTGTGAAACATGGTTCCAGCGTGGCCACAGACGAGGCCCTGCCTGTGATTTAAGCCTGTGTGAGTGGGGGGAATAGGAGAAATGCACTGCACTGCACCTGTGCCAGCTCAGTCACCCAGTTTTCCCCTCCGCTTGCCCAGGCACATTCTGGCCCTGACCTGGCCAGGGCACTTGCTGTGTTACCCCATGGGTCCCTGCTGGCCTTGTGAGGGTAGCTGCCTGCAGGAGTGTGGCTGGGGCTGAGAAAGGAGGGACTCCTGGGGGAAACAGCCCCTGAGCACAAAGAATAAGGAAGAAAAAAAAATAAAAATAAAAATAAATAATGTGCCCACTGGTGGGCAGCATGAGGAACCACCAGGTGTCCTGTGAAGGTCTGTGCCCGGAGCATTGGATGGGAATCACAACAGAGAGCTGAGGCATGTTGAGGTGTGCCGGGAGAGTCAAATACATCCTGCTGAGAGCCCATTCCCTGGCAGCAGCGGGCTGAGCCCTGTGGACAGCCACTGCCATCTTCCTCACAAGATCAGGGCCATGTCCTGCACTGCTTGCCCCTTTGGCTGTTTCCCCTGTCGCTCCATGGGGGAGCAGGGAGCCCCACTGCTGTCTCAGGGGGGCCCAGTGCCTCCATTTTGTGACGGTGGTGAGTCACGGGTCTGCGGGGCTGCTTTGCACAATCAGTGACTTGGGTTTCATGTTTACGGCTTTTAGCAGAGACCAGACACAGCAGTCACCACTCGGGAATGGCTGTGGCCTTGCCAGACTGTCCTTGGAGGGCTGTCTGACATACCTACTGTGACAAACAGAAGAGCTGGCTCTTCCTGGAAGGGGAAAGAAGAGACTGGAGGGGGCTCTGTGTCCCACAAGGCAAAACAGATTGCTCCAAGTCTCTCTTCTGCTGTCCTCCTCCAATCTGACAAGTGCCAACGTGCTGTGGGTCACTGAGGCAGATTCATGTACAGAAATTGTGGTACCTGAATAGTAAATATGGGGAAAAGCTGGGCTTTACTGGGCAGCCAAAGAAGCAGACACACAGCCGTGCCTATCATACAAGTGAGCCAATGGAGTTCACTTTTTAACCAAGATTTACACCCAAGAAAAATCACTCAAAGCATTGGAGAACATTCAAAATTTGTGAAGCTGGAGGTTGTTAACATAGTAGTCATTACAAATGTAAATAGGTCTTCCAGATCCATACTATAAAAAATGGTGATTTCTTCCCTCTCCTGTGAGCCATATGCTCAACTGCTTCTTCTCCTTCTATTGAAGTTCTTGCCCTCATTTCCTCAGTGTGTAAGTATGCTGTTCCTCAGACTATTTTATCTAATGCATGCATACATATATGTGTGTATCTATATATGCTCTCTATATGCTATATATATTGCACACAACTATATGCATTTCTATGGATAGAGGAGGTGAAGACTTAGGTTTTTGCCTTCCACAGAGCTGGTAATGTTTATGACAACTCCTACGCTGCCTATCTGTTTGGATGTCTTATGTGTCCTTCATGTGAGCTGGCTTGCCATCATTGCTTCCTTCAGCTGTCTCAAGCACCTTACACACACACATACACACACACACCCCCTCTTTGCTTCTTCCCTTTCTTCTCTAAATTAAGCTTCAAGACCTTTGGCTACAAAAATGTGGGCTATGCAAAAGACCTGAAATACCAGAAAGCAATTAAAGTTTTTATTGTCTTCATAAGATCTCATGGGTTTGAGTCACCCAATTAATCATTTTTCAGGGCTTCAGATGAGCAAAATAGAAGTATATGATTTTATTGACAGTTCCTTGTTTAGAAAACCTTGTTTACTAACTACCAATTACTTGGTTATTTCTACTGCATTCTTAATTGATGAGAATAAAGCACCCATTATACTGTCTCTGGCTAGGCTGGTTTAAATTATTTCTTTGGACCATGACATTTACTGTTAACAACTTGTCTGGCTTTGTATATTTTTTAATTCAAGCTATTTATTCAGTATATCACTACTGGTGTGGTCAGAAATGAGTAGTTTTTAAAGGTGTTAATTAATCTAAGAACCTCTCTGTCTCCATTTAATTCACCACAGAACTTTTGACTTTTCCATTTCTACATTTCCAGCCATTACCAATTTTCTGTGCATATTTTAAGAGGCAGTAGATAGCTTCTACCATAGGCATTAAGCTTTTTCTTTTCTAAAACTATCTGTTCTTTCAAAGACCGGTCACGTACAAGAGCAAGTCTCATACTGATTGACAGATCATAATCTATTCCGTTCTGCTGAAATCAGTCCAGCTAATTTATTGCTTCTTGTTTACAGTCTGAAAGAGACCAAGATCTTTTCATATCAATCTTCACAGCAGTCTCTAAAAGTACTATTTATTGCTCTTAAACTCCTGGTTAAATAATATTCAGTCATCTCTGAAGCATTTTCAAATGGAGAATGTTCCTGAGGACTGTTAAGAGTCAGCAATGCCTTTTCATTGTGTGAAATGGTATAAATCACAAATGATGAGTGAAGACACCATTCAGTTTTATAATTTCTTTAGATGAGTTTGCCTGACACCTGTGTAAATTGAACACCAGCATTTTCAGAGTGAATACCAATTCTTTCCACAAGGCTTCATATAGATTTTACAGGGAGAAGAGTACTTTGATTGCACAATTAAAAGATTCCAGAAGAAAAAGTGAGTTAGCATTATGCAGAAACTGTGAGCAGTCATTGCATGAAACCAGCTTTAAATACTCTGCACATAAGCAATCAGAGTAACTGAAGCAGAGTATGAGCAATTACAGGGGATTTTAGTGTGCCCTGGACATGACCTGCAGGTCTTGATGCACAAGGAACTGGGAGATATTTTAGGTCAAAGCCTCACTGATCTCCTTCATTCAGAAACGTGCTGGCTCCCATCTCAAATTAAGAGGTTTTTACTGACAGTACCCTAATTGCCACTAGCTCATTAGCGCAGCAGAAGTGTTAGTTCAGCTAGAGGACAACTGTCCACTTCCAGGTCCTGATGTACTAGGGAAAAAAGTTGCCTTTCCCAGCCTGGCCCACATGGTCATTGCTGCTTTCTTGTTCAAGGTCACTGTTCCCTCATTGTTAGTGTGAGGGCTCCTAGCCCAGTTCAGTGAAAGTGAGTGGGGTTCACAGAAACCAGCAGATTAAACTGCATGTGAAGAGCATTTGAAATAAACAAGAGAAACAAGAACCTGTAATTCTAAATATACTTTACAGGCATGAACTTGTCCATGATTTTTGGCACTCCAATCTTCATACAAGGCCACAAAGAGTCACACAGCCAACTTTGGCCCATCTGCCTGAAGGTCAAGGACGTCTGACAGATTGCTATCATGATAGACTTGATGTCTCAAATATTTGTTACTTTTAGACATCCCTCACATTGCTCAGATGCACATGTACTTACAGTGAATTGCCTGATTCAACAGCCTATCTCACTTGAGTTGTGATGTTCTAAATGTCAGTACAGTCACAGGGATGTAAGTGTGAGCATTATCTGGCCTCCAAAATCCTTACTGGTAAGAACAAAAGAGAAAAGGAAAAAAAAAAAAAAAAAAAAAAAAAAAAGATTAAATTAGAAGCTGAATTTATAGAGGTGACATGAAAGGAAAATTGAATCTTACAACTCCACCATGAGTTAGCAGATAAGAAAATTCACATGCACTGCCTCATGCTGTCTCTTGAGATCAATACAATTAATTCAGACATTTTCTAAAGCAGATGTGCAGCTGGATAAGTGTACTGGTTGCCTGCAGAGTTCATATAACAACACAGAGCCAAATCCGACGGAGCCATCATGCGCAGGACTCCCTGCTGTAGGTAGAAACTCCTTGCTCAAAGAACAGCAGGATCAAAGGCATGGAGTAAAGCCCCCAGTTCCAGTGGCAGTAGTCATACCTGTAATGTGCCATCCTTAGGAGTCCTGTTGAATCTTGGTCTTATCACTTGCTTACAATGTACACGTGACTTTTGTAACAGAACTTGATTGAAGGGTGCCCATTAGTTTAAAATATTTTCTATCATCAGGAGTTTTAGAAAGTTGAGTGCATGTCATTACTACAACAACCCTTTCTCTACTCATTTATCTGTACATGTGTGTTTTTTCTTCAAACTGCATTCATATGCAAGGGGTCTCCTTGAAGAAGATTTCTGATCTCAGTTACTCCAGTGAAGTCAGCAAAGTCCTGCCGGTTTTCCCCGCAGTAAACATGTTCCAAATCTAATCTCTCGGGAACTCAAGATTCAATAAAAATGAGTTGCCAGCTAAGTGAAAGTTTTACATGTGTAACAAGAAAAGGAATGGAATGAGGGTAAGAGTTTATTTGTGGTAGAAGCAAGCAGTCTAAATAAATGGATGCAACTGATAATTGCTTGTAAACATTTCATTAAATTGATGGCATCTGATGCATCCTTCCAACTTTTTACAGCATAAAAAATGATGTGGATGGGCCCTTTAGCACATCTTTCTTTAACAGCTTTCTTTCCAGGCTAGTTATATCACTGTTGACATCTAGATCTCAATTAGCCAACAGGTCCATGACCTTTACAGACATCAGTTTTGAACTTCATAATGAGGGAATCCAGAGCATCTTTTAGCCATGCCTAGACAACTAACTTGTTTATAAAATTCTGCTGTGTGTATAAAGCTGCTGCTGCAATCATTTATTGTCCTTCTGTGGAGAGCCTAACCACAAGAAAGCCCATCAGGATCACAAGTCATTGACAAATACAATTTGTTTTTACAAGTTAAAAAAGAACCTCAGCATAGCAAGCTGCTAACTACCTACTTAGAAATAGGGCAAGTGTCCATATCCAGAGTAAAGCAAGGCAAAGGGTTGGAGACCCACTACTTTCAACTGTTTTTGCATTAAACTACCTAGTAATCCCAAACATAACACCTACCACCATCGTTCAGGGGAAGATCAGAACAAATGAAGTCATACCATCTACAGTAATGCAGAACCCACATACAGTCAGACATTCCCTTTCCATCTCCACTTTTCTCTAGTGATGACTTTTCAGGTGATTTTTCTTAAGATCTCTGCCCACAATGTCAGCAAGAGTTCCGTGACTATATCAGTGGCACTGAAGAGCAGCTAATTCTCTTTAAAAAAGAAAATTGATCCTGAGTAGAGGTGTGTGATTTATCCTAAGTAGGAAAAAAAGAGAAAAATGCATCCTCTCATCACCTGGCTAGCATTGCTAGTACGAGGTAAGGTCAGTAATGTGAGCTTCCTTGAAAATAAAACCAATCCTCAGAAAAGGATGTGTGAGTTTTTCTGTCTCCACTTTGGTTAGGTTCACATCCTGTGTACTTGTTGCTTATGCTCACTTCAGAAATGTGCGTAATTCACACAAGATGAAACAAGTGCTAATATCTAGTCTGTCACAATATCTAACAGTGCTGGGGAGTTCTTTTTTCCATTATATTTGGTTTTTAGCTGGGGAACCAAGCTAACCACAGGGTACAGGATACAATTCCTTTGCTTTAAATTCAGGGAAAGGAGACAGATGTGTGAGACCACATTATCCTTTTCATATTCAACCACCGAGTGCTCTTGAGATCGTCTAGGTCTGAACCAGTTTATTTTTACTGCTTGGTATATTAGAAAGTATAAGAAAGATCAAGAATCTATTGTAAAGACCATATTTGAGACTTCCTATTAAAATACGAGGTCACCAGAAGACGAGAAGATGTCTTATTATCACATGTTTAAGATAGTGTAAGCAGTAAGTTGGATTGTGGCAAAGTATGATGAGACTAACCTAACAGGTTACATTTTCCCTCAACTGTTCTATTTCATTGCTTTGTTTTTAGTGAGCTCAAAGCAATATTTTTCCAGAAAGACCAGTCTGCCAGTACTGACCAGTTAACACCCCAGGAGTTCATCTTTTGGCCACATGACGAAACAAACAATACCACGATGACAAAACTTCCCTGTAAGGCAGGAGTATGTAAAAATACACTAACTACATACTGCTATAGATTTGTAACAAAAGTGATCGTAGTAGTGATGGATGCATGACTATATGCTGAAGACAAGGTGGAAGAGGTGGCAGGGTGTGTTTGTTGTGTTTCTCTGAAGGGGTATAACACAGGATAAAAGGTGACTCTCGACTGTAAGAGTCATACTTCTGTTAAGCAACACTATCAACGGTGTAATTATTGAAATATGTGAAGAACAAAGAGCAGCATCAAAACTACCATTACAAGGCTGCTGTATCAACCGACTTGCAAATCTAATAGCAACTAGGAAACTATTGCAATAAACTGAGGTCAGTATCAGAGCTCCGTCCTTTGTTTAAAGATGCACCTACAAAGTAGTAGTAGGAAATTACTATCACTAGTTGGACCCATGCACTAATAAAAGACAGCAGCATTGAGAAGAAATGAGGATGGCACAGGGGAAGGGGAAGTTTTATCACTACCTGGTATGGGCTGTACCTTAGGGTTTTGTGTAACGTGATAGTAGCAGCTCAGCTGCTCATACTTCCACTTCCAGAAGGGCTATACCTCCCTCTCACTGCACAGCCAGGAAAATGTATTCTAAATGCATTTTGAGATAGTTATTCATAGCTGCTTTATGTTCAGGGCCAAGAAATTCCCAGCAGTTATACAATATATGAGAAGCCTCCAAAGCAATATTTCTGTAGCACTGCTAGCACTGCAGTACACACAGCACAAAACACAGGAGATTAGACTTTTAACACACAATTTCTAATAGCTGACAAATAATAATCCTTGGCTTTCAAAGATTTGGCAGCAAGCCATTTAAGAATTATAGGCTGAGCTGTGAAAGAAAAATGTGTTGAAATCCCATCTTTATTAGTTAAGCTATCATTATTGCTATTCAATTATAGTAAAATTTGCCGCTTTCATAACGTAAAACAACACTGCACAGTCTTTTGATGGATTTAGATGCAATGTTTCTCTATTCAGGACTGGTCCATCAAGAAATCAGGTTGCCCCCAAGTACCCCCAAAACCTACTGATAGAGCAAAATACAGGGAAGGGAGATGTAAGAACAGCACAAAGGATCAGATCATTCTGCCTGAACAGGTATCTAAGTGCACTACAGCCCTAAAGACTTCCCCAGATAGCTAGTGGCTCAAAATAATAATGAGAGCTGAGGGAGGGCATTCAGCAATTTTCAGCACCTCTAGCATATAAAATATCCACCCCAATGGTTTCCAGTGCATGGGCCTCCAAAATTTTTTTCAGTGTTCTTTTTAAAGGAGAGCCTATACATATGTACTGCTGTATAACATAGATTTGCCTTCCACAATAACTGTTCTTGAGCCTTTTGGCAGTGGTCTGCAGATCCCCAAGAGTTGAAGGAGCATGGGCTGAAAAACAGCTGTATGGAAGGTATCAACAGCTGTCCACTACAAAGAGATACAGAGAGAATGAGGTCCCTCAGACATGGTGTAGCCAAGCTGGTCTGCAGCTCCTGAATGCTTTGGTACTACGTATTTGAGAAAAGGGTTTTTTAAGTAAGGCTACAAAGAAACCTAAACGAAGCTGTTAGTGGCTGAACAAACACAGTGAAACTACAGCTCCCGGAGCTCTTCAAGATCTCTAACACAACCCCCTGCACGGGCCTTCCTTTTAAGTAACAGCAGCAATAATTGATAATGGCAAAAACATCATCTCTTCTGGGTTGCTATTTGGAGAAAGACAAGCTAAGGGGATAGAGTCACCCTTTCACAGGGATAAGAAAGAAGAAAAAATGTTAATAAAAGAGAAATCCCTGATCAAAAATGCTGAGGAGGACAAGAGGTGGGATGAGAAGTGAGAAGGAGTCCTCTGTTTCAGTAATACTGCCTTGTTGATCTTCCCTCCCTCCACCATGTGGTTTCTATTTTCTTGTATTAATCCGTGCTTCCCCTCCCAACATTTTTTCATGTGCTTGCCAGTTTGAGGTCAACGAGTACTAAGAATGGACTGAAAAGAATTTCCAGGATGTTTTTTGAGACTATTAATAACTTTAGCAGCTATTCAAGCAAACAGTGTTCCATGTTCTTTGTACTTCAGCACATAAGCTCATCGCCTGAGAAGGCTAATTCAGAGTTTCCTCATGTTACAGGTTGTACATATGCTCTGATACACTATGGGGTTTGGAGACAAGATGCCACTTCCAGTGGGACACGGCAAAAGAAGGAGCCAATACGGTACTGATCAACAGGGACATTTATCAAAGGTAATGAAATTCCAGAAGCAGGACTCTGGGGGGATTTTTAAGTGTTGCCGCTTTCAGCACTTCCTAATTTCAAAACATCTGGCCACATGGCAGGCATCCTCGAAGCCCTGAGCTGTGAGATATTCCTCAACAACACAGAGGGAGGCAGAAATACCTGTGAGTGAGATTTGTAGAGGCCAGTCAAGCCAGGCAGGTTGCCAGAGGCTAAGAGGAGAGGTGACACTTCTGGAAATATGTGATTAAACTTCATCAGTTCTTTGTAGAGAAAGCCCAGAGCAGCATCCCTCACGCCAGTGACGTGGGGGGCTTGGCTGAGACTTGAAAGAAAAAGGTAGAGTCAATGATGCAGTGAATCAGTCAAAATAAAATAGGTCCAATCAGCAATGTTCAGGACAATTCACCCCAAAATTACACTGAAGCCCTGTATAGGGCAGAATGCCAACAGGATGATGACCTGTGCTTCAAACAGGGCAGAATACCAGGGCTACTAGGGGCTTCACAGGTTCCAGTACAGTGCTCAAACTGGTATGCTGGGCAAAGCTGGCAAGACATAGCCAGTCTCATTCCTAGCTGTCTTCCGTGTGAGGCCCAACATGGTACGTATGCTCTGAGAATGCCTTTTTCTTTTTCTTTTTTAATGAGAAAAAAAAAAAAAAATCAGGCCTGGAATATGAGAGAGGTCATGGAGAAGACGATCTGAGAACCCCACTGAGGGCTGGGCATGAGGCAGCTTGAAGATGCCAGGTGTGGCTGCTTACACATGAACAGATGTCTTAGTTCCAAGGGGATTAAAATCTGACCTTGAACTGCATAAAAACAGGGGCCACAGTCTATTTTAGAGCTGATTTTTGGAAATCAGAAGATGATGTTTATAAAGGAAGAGAGTAAAACTTGCACACGAGGAAAGGCAACACTATGCCAAATTTCAGAGTGATGTGTGTGGACATCAATCACACGTTAGAGGGGGAATACTGGGGAGGTAAGTGGTGAATTCACACCCAAAGACTATGTGCTTGATACGATGTGCTATCCTGAACTCCTCTTACAAATCGCAGCTTTTGGGTGTCCAGAGCTTTCCAACATCTTATGAAATGATGCAATATATATATGTGTGTGTATGTGTGGTTGTTGTTGTTGTTGTTGTTGTTTGTTGTTGTTGTTGTTGTTGTTTTTCCTAAAGGCTTTGTCTTGTGTTTTTCTTATTGTTTTTGTTTTTCAGAGAGAAATACCAAAAGACAAAGGGATATTCAGTTTCTTTTTTGTCTCCCCTCAAAACAGGGCAGGTTAGCAGACTAAAAAATGTAGACATTTCTGGATTTATTTCTAAGATGGAAAGTTAGATCTGATTTTTATACAAGCACCAACACATACCTTCTGAGTTTCAGAAGGTTTCAACACTCTTTAAAAAAGGTGACCAAAGCCAGGGAGTGACCCAAACCTATACCTGACATGGCGAGAGCTGAAGGGCAGTGAAGTATGGCTCCCACAGAGAGAACCGGTAAGTTACACATCTGAAGGTAGAGATGGATTCTTCCTCCTTTAAAGAATTTATAGCCCTTTCTTTTTTCAAGTTTTCCAGGCAGCTGTGACTCTACAGCATTGCAGACCTCTATATGTTACACCAACTTACACCAGCTAAGAGCCTGGCCTAAGTAACAGAGAAATGGTGGAGAAATTTGTCTGCACAGTAGAAGATGGCAATGCTGTGGATACAGTATCCTGCAATGCCATGGAGAGGCTGCTAACTGTTCTTTGGATTTTTTTTCTTGAGGATTACAGCTAAGTTTACTGCCCATTTTCCCAACAACTCACATTTACTGAATACAGTTAATCCCAAGAGTAATTTCCCAGATAAATGAGTGTTAATTACAAAAACAAATAAACGTGGTTCAGTCCCGTTACCACTCTGTCCATCATCAGACCTTCCTGTGCCTATTGACCTTGCAGGGCAGGGTGCACGCCGAGCAGCTGGCTGCAGCGGCTGGGGTGCCAGCCCTGGCCTGAAGGATGCACAGCAGGCACGTCCCAGCAGGAAGGAAAGGGTTACGGCATTATGGATGTGGGCTGCTGGGCTTTCCTCCAGACTCCTGCGTTACCTTGGGCAAGTTGTTTAGCCTGTGTCCTGGGGACCCAAGCTAAAAGCAAAGAGGTAATTCTACTCAGCAACTGTGTTTCTCCTGGCTTTTAAAAGAATCCCTCGGGCCAGGAATTTTTCTTACCAGAGCATGTTCCAGCCATGATCCCAACAGGGAGCACAAGGACTGTGTGGATCTTCTCCCCGGCAGCAGCTAGCATGATCCCACCTCAAGGAGGCCCGTCCCCTGCTCCCTTGTTTCACTCCGTGTCTCGCTCCAGCTGGTCTGACGCTCCCAACGTTGCTTACTGGTGTCACTGGAAATCCGTCGGCATTTTTTTCGAGTGCGTGGCTATGTTTTCTTTAACTGTGGTTGAATACCAGCCGATGCTGTTACACGATCCGTACCTTCACTGATGATGGCAGGGGAGTTGATGTTGCATTTTCACTTCCTGTCTTTAAAAAGGAGACAACTGCATTGTTTCAAATTGCTCTGTGCACAGCACATTCCCTTCATCGTTTCGCAAAACCCAGGACAGCTTGTGAGATATGCTAAAGGTCAGCAGAAATATATTCCCCATGGGATAACCCTAGAACAGTGTCTCCATTGAAATGCTTGTGGTAAAGCTTTAGGCTCCGGTGTGTGTGTTAGTGCAAGTGTTCAGGGGAAGACTGGCAATGGTCATAACATTGTGGGAGGAGGAAGGAGACAAGGCAGGACTGGTGCTATTGAGAGTTAATCTGGAACAGATACAGAGGAACAGATTTTACATCTTCCAAACCAGAAGAGTAAAACAAGGCGGACTCACGGTAGGTGGTGGATTTCTTGAAGGTGCACCATAATCTTTCCCGTATGGATGATGGAGTCAAGACACCTAACATTAGAGCCAGACCAGCACTTGATCTCTGCCAGCCGTGATGGCCAGTCACTTCTGAGGCTTGCAGACTGAGCTAGGTATCATTCCCCGAGTTCTGACTTATAGCTGCAATTAATTTTATTTTGGGCAGGTGATTGCTCATTCTGTTTCAGTGACTTCCCATTACGAGATTTCGGAAGACCGCAATGGCTTTTTATGCTAATTGGACTCTGCTTCCTCAGATCCTCACACAAACATTCAGCACAAAGCAGAGACTGCTCTCTCCTCAGCCATCTGGCAGAGAAGCTGAAACCAACAATTTTCCGAGTCAAAAATCAGACATCTGAAAATACTGTTAATGTATTCTAACCCCTTATATAAACTGAGCAAGTCAAGAGGCAAGTCAGAAAATGAAGAACAGGCTGTAGGAAGGGCACACCACTCATCTTGCCCTTCAGCATCCCTAAACAATCACAATAAGGCTGCTAGATCAGGAACTCAAATCCGCCCTCCCTCAGAAGGGCAATACTGCCTGCAGCCCAGCATCTGCTACACCAAAGGTCAGGCAAGGGAGCTGATTTTTTTAATAGATTTATGCTGACAAACATAAATGAATCTGTATACTTAAACATACATAGGCATACACACACATTTATGCCCAGGACGCAGATCTCTGTTTGCTGTCACCACATTATATTCTACTTGACTTTGTAACAAACCCTTTCTGGTGAAAATCAGTTTCAAGTAGCCTACACCTTTATCAGTCAGGGCTGAAAAGCCTGCCTTGCTGGTGTAACAGGCTTCAGCTTCCTGGGGGACAGGGGGCCTAGAGAGAGCTCCCAGGAAGAAGAATGATAAGACAAATTACTGCCTTGTCACATGATTCCTCCTTCTGTGTGACACAGATAACAGAGGAAACAGAGAACAGAGAACTCACTGCAGGTCAGGCCAGTGACACTCCGTGACGGAAACAAAACTGAGGGCTGCACTCGAGACACACCATTCAGAAGGACCTATAGAGCATGCATGTAAAAAACCTTCATTGTATTTAAGCTCAGATTTACCTGACTAGGGCAATATAGCCCCCATATAGTCCAGGGATGTCAGCTGTGTTTTATCCTCCAGGAATTCTGCTTTTGCGTGATTTTTCCAAAGAGGAATATCCATATAAAAGAGTTAACAGGACAATCACAGTCATAATGAATGCTGATGGCTAAGAAACTGCCCAAGAGCGAGAAAATGAACATTTGGCAGAATATTTTTTGTCCCAGACTAGACTCTAAAAGAAAGACTGTCTTCACACAGAGGGTCACTGGAACAGAAGGGTGTGTAAACTATCCGAACATCACTGCAGGAAAGATTTTTTCATTTATTTTTATTTTTTAATTAAACATGGGTCCCACTTGCTAGCAAACCTATTTAGAGTAGCAAGTACCTTATGGCAGAAAGAAACCCATCCTACTTCACAAGCTGTATGTGCCTATCCCAGACTTTCTGTGCACAGCCACCCAAGAGGCTCAGAAACAATCAGAGACTGGGGCTTCTGCAGGTCCAGCTTCCCTTCCCTTCACTCTAGGAATTTCTTAAACCAGCACCACTGCGTGTTAGCAAGAGTAAGCAGTCTTCCGAGCAAACCCAAAGGGTTAAATTCCCACTGAAGACGGTGGGGGTTGCAGTGTGCTGGGGACCTACTGGTACCTCTCCATTATCATTGTACCCCTTCTTTGGTAACAATAAGGCAGTTATTGGAGGGAAACAACACTCCCTTTGTCGTTGCTGTTAGAATGGTTTTCATAGCTTAAAAAATGCTGGGCAAAATTGATCTCAGAGGAGGATATCATCCCCGTCCAGCCGGCGAGGATAGATTACCATCGGCTTTCAAAAGCAGCAGTGTATCTTTTCCATCCCCGGGAGCCAAGCAGATGGATGCCTGGATGGACGGTGTGGGGGTAGCCATAGTAACCACCATCCCACGAAGCTCCCGCTCACATTTCTCTTTCTATCACAGCTGGGGAGAGAAGCCAAGAGCCTGCTGGGGTGCAGATATCCGGTCAGACCTTCGGCTCTCAGCTCCAGCTGGGGTTTCCATTCCTTTTCGGCAATTTCCTAATCTCACCTATGCTTTATAGATTGTGAGTAAGACTCAGTCCCTGGGGATGACGCCTTGGGCGAGTGGCTTCCCCAGCCAGGCAGCCCGTGTTGTGGGTGGACATGCACTGGCCACTTTCTTGCCCCAGCATCGAGAAGCCCCACAGCCCCCCCCCCGAGCCAGACAAACACCTCCGTCTCACCTGAGCACACCTAGACTGCTGCGCGGCATGTGGAGAGACGTGAGGGCTGACACAGGTCCCACGTTCATCAAGAAACATGGGGCTACAGGCAGCTGTGTGCTCCCACGGGAGCTGGCAGGAGGGTGCTGTCACGCAGACACCCTCGTAGCTTGTCAGAGGGGAGAACAGCCCCAGGTGCTGCCGCCTGGGAGGCTGACTGGCACATAGCTCTCCAGATCTTGCCTCTTGCCCTTCTTGAAGGCAGGCCATGTGTTTGCATTCTTCCAGTCCTCAGCAACCTCCCCCACTTGCTGTGGTCCTTCAGAGATGATTGAGAGTGGCCTCACAATGACATTGGCAGCTCCCTCAGCACTCATGACTGCATCCCACTAGGTCTCATGGGCTTGTGTGTGTGTCCAGCTGGTGTAGATGTTGCCTACATGATCCTCTACACCAACAGCAAGTCTTCCTTGCTCCAGGCTTTCCCTCGGATCTCTGGAACCTGGGATTCTTGAAGGCAAATCTTACTCACAAAAACCAAGTGGGTGACCTGTGGATGTCTCCCAGCCCCTTGTTGCAAACTTGCTTGAATTGAGATATTTGATTTGTCTGAAGACCCTCTGAAAACTTCGACCTAAGTCATGATCACATAAAGCAATTCCCAGCTATTGCTGTTTGGTCTACCTTCAGGAGCTCAATTTGCACAGCAGCCACCTGGAGTCAGTCAGTATTGCTCTGCACAACTCCACCCTCCAAACAGCTCTCCCGTTCCTGGGTCCTGGCCAAAACAAAATTAAAGCACTTCCCATTCAGTTTTGCTAACTGCGAGAACTTGTTAATTTAAAGCTCTATGACAAAGAGTAGATTGGGTTAAGCAGATTGTTTTGAACAGCCTAATCCAACTGTTCCCAGCATACAACTTAAAATACCATTGACTTTATTAGCATGTGCTGCAAGAGCAGCCATAAATTACAGAATGCCTTACAGCTGTCACATCTCCATCCTTCCCGCCTTTGTGAAGCTCTGGAATTGGCTGAAACATGCCAGTTTTACAAGGGGGAAGAGGGCAGGTAAAAAGGGCTGGGAACGCCTCGTGGTACCCCTGCAGACCAGCGGGCATCCTGCCCCTGGGGAAGGGCAGGGTCTGCACGGCCCCTGCTCACCCAGCGACGTGTGCAGCCCTCCTGCCAGCAGCACCTGCACCCCGCTGCCTGCTGTCCCCCATGGAGCCAGAATCAGGTAAATATCTAAATGCCTAGATGTATTTGCGTGTTTACTTTAGCAGGCACACGTCTGAAATTAAGTCCCCTCACGCATTAGAGGAAGGGTTTTTGTTTGCCTTACTCTTTGCTTCTCCTCTCCCTGCTTCACCTGAGTCTGGCTAAATTACATTTGCGAAGCACAGGGGTATTAAGCGAAGAGCAATGCAGAAAAAGCTTACAAAGAAATGAATAATTCTGTATTCATAGCAGGGCTTGAATAATGTCCCTAGAACCACATGCTGGGAAAGGAGGAGAAAACCAAATATTGAACAGCTGCTCATTAGAAAAGCACCAGCCATCCTGAGCCCTGACAGAGACAGGAGACGTGGGGGGAAGCACTGCGTGACCGTGTAATTAAAGGCACTACCGGAGAGTCCCGGGGGGGCTGCAGTAAGGCTGCCCAGGCTCTGCAAACCTGGCATTCTTTTAATGGAACTGCAAGCAATTTTCTGGGGTCAAAACCCAGGAATCCAGCCCACCCAGGCCACGAATTGTGCTGTATTTTGTTCCAGGGACACCTTCCAGGGGCAGTCAGGAGATCAAATGCACGAAGCTCTGCTGCTCCAGCTGAGGGGAGAGCTGGCAGCAGCCTGTGCTTGACGTCCTCTTGCTTGGACATGGAGCTGGGGCAATGCACCCTGTGCCAGCCCTAACCTGGCTTCTGCTGGTGTCTGGCAGCAGGAGAAGCACCCTGAAAGTGCCAGACATCAGCATGGCACCCCAGGGATATTGGTGAGGCTGGTGGTGCGTTTCCATGTGCTTTACCTGCACAAGTCCACAGTTCTGCCAGGAGGTTTTAAGGCAGGCAAAATAATAGATTAATCTCTGGCTCCACTCTTGGGAACAGCAGCACTACTTTGGCAGTAATTTTAAAATGAAAAACCAGCTTCAAACAGACACCCAGTAAGAAAAATTTCATGTCTGATGGGTATTTGGCACAGTCATCAGCAATTTACAGCAGAGGTCTGTAACAGAAGTATTGCGCAAATATATTACCAACCTCATCCTGAAACACTGATGGTCAGACTGACAAGCTGTGATTTTACTGTTTTGTTTGTTGTTGTTGTTTTTTTTTTAGGAATACAGGTGTGTGGGTGACGTGACTGATCTCCAGAGGTTTAGGAGAAGGATGAGCAATGGCTGATGGACTGTAATCATCCACAGGGCTTTCTGCAGAGAAACACCAGAAGAGAAGGCATTTTGTAGTCTACTGAGATATAAGGATACTGCAAAGGGGGACCAGAACTTACTTTCTGAGGCTGTTGTTGACCCACAATTTTGACTCAGGTTAATGGAAAATTAGTTTTAAATATAAAGAAGTCAAAATGCAAAGTGATGCATTTTTTATTATTATTATTATTTTATTTTTAAATTGAGCTTCTGCTTCTATTTTCTGTGTTTAGTCTTACTTGACAGTGCTCAGCACTCCGTAAGCTATACAAACCACCAATACCTCTGTCCTGTCTCACCCTGACTTTGGTGGGTCCAGCTGCAGCTTTTAGCCTGTGGCCTGAGCTGGGGCAGGTGCAAAGCCACCGTTCTGCAGAGGTTGCTTAGAGAAAAAAACATGCCTTGGAAATTCCCCCTCTCCAACACATGAGATGTTTTTCCTGCTTGCCTGCGTCCCTTTGAGGAGGCACTCTGGTGTGAGACGAGGGGCAGCAGCCTGTTGTGGCGAGGGTGACAAGGGCACAGCACGTGCAGGTAACGTGCCCGTGATGGCGTGCCAGCCTGGCTGTGATGCACATGCCCTTTGGGTAGGTAGGTGCAGTACCTGTGCGCGGGCGGCACTCTCCTTGCCGTAGCGCAGTACTCATCTCGCCCCCGGACATCTCCAGTCAGCTCTCGCCTGTCTCAGCTTGGTTATCTCCTCTGAGCCAAAGCCCTGCTCCTGCCTGAGTAACCCTTGCAGCTCCAGCACCTTCTCTCAAGGACAATAAACTTCACGCATAAATCCCCCCCCCTTTTCTTTTTCCTTTTTTTTTTTTTTTTTTTTTTTGTCTTCCCCTTTGTTTCCTTTGTTGTAGTGAATTATGAACCTGCAGGGCTGTTCTGCACTGACAAATTTCCTATGTGACTAGCTTTAATGTATGGGAATAAATACTGCACGTCCATCTGCAGCTATGAATAAGTGGGAGCGCATATATGCATATACGTACATAAAACAATATAATTGTTTGTGTATATATACATAGCAATGTAAGTGCCTATAATAATGAGCATGTAGATATAGTGGAACAGCATGAATCTGAAAATTTATTAAAAAAAAAAAAATCCACTCAGAGATTTCATTAATGAGTTGAGCATCTGGAAAAACAGCCAGAATGCTCATTGCAATACCATAGTCAAAACCACAGGCTTCCTGTCGGTTCAAATAGCTGTGTGAGGCGTCCTTTCCCCGAGATAAGGCTATTTGCTCTGGGAAACAAAAGGCCAATTTGCCCCCAGCAGCCCCGGGGCCGGTGCCGGCGCTGTCTGCGGGGCAGCTGATGCCGCAACCCGGCGGAAGCAGATGGCGACCAGGCTCCCGGCACGGCTTTGATCTGCACTGGACCCGCCGATATCACCCTGTGCTGGAGGGCTTCGCTCCTGGTGCTGAGCGAAGGCTTTCTCAGATCCCACCAGAGTGTAGGAAGCATTCACAACCCACCCGTACCCCCCAAAACCCAGGGTTATTTCATGGACACCTTGGGAATGAATCCCTGGTGCCACCATGCCTTTACCTCCTGCAGCAAAGCACTCTTTACCTTCACCATGCAACACTCAGGTGAGATCCAGCCCCAGCACATTAGCTAATTAATGCAAACCAAACGCTGATAACAAGGCAGGGTGTGCTTCAGAGGTTCCAGCAGGCTGGGCTGTCAACCCATGTGATTCAGTTCAGGTCTAGGAGCCACCAGGCTGTATTTACAGGAGGTGAGAGCTGGATGCAACAGTTAGCAGTAAGCCTGCAATGTGCCATGAGAAAAAAAGGAAAATTATCTCAGTCCAAGTCCCGAACAAATTACTGCTGTGTACATACATACCCACGGGAAATAAGCATACTTTGGAGTTTTTTCTGGAGTCCTTGAGAAACAGAATATCTGTGCTATGGTGCAACAAAACAAAACATTATCATCCAACTCTAAACCTTTGGGGCCCCAAATCCAAGCCATCTATTCCTTTTCAAACAGCAAGAGAACATGAGCAGCCCACCACCCGCCACCTCACAGGCATTTATGTCTGCATTTTTCTTCCCCTTAGAAGAGCTGCACAAGGAATATACCAAGAAAAGGAAGATACAGAGAGATGCCTCCTTCAAACCACGCTCTACACTCAGAATTGCAGGTGGGCCTGGCCTCATTTTGTGTGATTGCTGCTTTGCTTTTAGGTTGGTGCAGTGATTTCCCTTTGAATTAAAAGCAGACTCATATTCATCTGGGACATGTTTGGCAGTGTTAGGGCCCCTTCAAAGTGTAGGTTGGCTTCCAGGGAGATGTATCTGTGTGTATCATGGCCTTATTTTGTCCTTTAAAGAAGCAGAAGCTGCAGTTCTTAGCTGTGGTTATTAATTGCACATGTTCAGAGCACAGGTAAGTCACCAGGAAGGGGTCAGGAGGACAAACCTCGCTGAACGGCAGGCACTGAGGTGCCTTGTCCTGGGTTCGGGTACATTTGCTGACTCCCTGTGAGCACAAGGAAGGTACTTATAGGATTGCTGATGGCTCACCACCCCTGCACCTTGCCTGTAGGCCCCTCAGATGCTGCACGAAAAGGTCATTCCTGGATGCTCACTCACATCGCCATCCTCATGTTTTCTTGGGAGAAAGAGTTTACTGTGAATTACAGCCATACCTGACTGGTTGTAACTTAACAAAATCAGTAACTGCCCTCAACTTCCCCTTTCCTCCTTAGGAAAAAAGAAAAAGCACCACTTTCAGTGCAACTGCAAACACCAATGTAGTCAGTTTGTATCACCTGTTTCTCAAGTGAGAAAACAAATGCAGGCTATCTGCCTGATCCCAGGCTTGCTGAAGGGAACTGGAATGCTTGTAGAGCAAAACCTGCCCCTATAGCACACCCCAGTGTAATTCCTGCTGACTTCAAAAGGGTCCCAGGCTGGGCGCAATGACTCCTGCGAGCTTGGCACCAGGCTTTAAATCATTGTACAAAGTCACTCGATAAGCTGTCGGCAGTCAGAAATGAGTCATTAGTATGCTGCCAACACAGTATTCAGTGACAAAACCCAGCTGCCACTGTAGTCAAGAATGCAGTTTCTTTAGCACTACTGTAAGTCTTATTAGCATAGAAATCAAGTGTATGTATGTAATTGAATTTCTTTGTCGCATCCTAGTATGAGATTTTCCATCAATCCTGATTGTTACTAAATTTGAACTAACAGCCCATATTTGCACTTAAGCAACATTTGAAAGAGGACTACACAAAGAAAGACTTTCCTAAGTCAACACATCCCAGAAAACAGCAGCTGCGCAAAGGCAGAGGCAAGCAATATTTAATTTTCCTCCCCACGGCACCCTATCTGCTGGAAGTGCTGCCTGATGACTGCGCTGCGCTGGCAGCCTCTGCCTGCTCTGGGAAGGGAAGAGCTGCCACTCAGCCTGTGCAAGAGCAGGGGCCGTTCCCAGCAGGGGAGTCTGTCTGTCTGCCTGCCTGTCTGTCTGTCAGGACTCTGACATGTGGGTTGCTGTTGATTAGTCAGTGAGATAATCCCTGGTGCGGTTGGCTTTAGGTTGCTGATTAATCTAAGCTACTGGAAAAGAAAGAAGTGATAAAACCAAGGGGGGAACACCAAAAGTGCTTGGGACTTCAGGACTGACTTCACGGAGGTAGGGGGAACTGCTCAGAAGCAAAACAAGCCTCAGAAATGCAAACACAGGGGTTGTCTCTGCAGGCTCAGGATATGCCAGGGCTGGGTGAGGGCTAACTAACATAAGCTGGGCTGAGGATGCTAGATTTTTCATTGGTGATTTATCTAGGGAATATATTAATTCAGATTAACCATGTAGCTCTATTTTCCTATATTTTCCAAGCACAGCTGTGGCCAAAGCCACCTGACGAGGTGGAAAAAGATGGTGAGACAGGAAATGAAATATCCCCTCCCTGTAGAGATGGTCATTGCAGACCTCGATTGGATTGTGTTGCTAACAGCTGTGCTGTAAACTGCATGTCCCTTCAGCTCTGCTACTGCAATAACACTTCAACAACATCACTGGCCAAAACCAAGCAATCTGGGTCTCCAAAGCCAGCAGCCATTACCAATCAAGCCAAGGAACCAAGTCTTGTAACCCATGTGGTGGCCTCCAGGCACCCTAGCGCCAGGGAGGGACAGGAGCTACGCTACATCTGGGGTGCTGAGCAGCTCTGCAAAATTTCACAGTTCAATCTATTGCAAGATCCTGGCATGAACTAATTTTCCCCAAGATAGGCAAAAAGTTTCAGGAAACATGACTGTTAATCTTACAGCACTAAGGACTTTTTGCAAAAGAAGATTTTGCTCTTGGATTTTTATTTTTCATTAAATATAGCAGAGTGACTGCTAATGGTGGATGCTCTGCAAGTGGCATATCATAGTCAGTTTTTCCCTAATACGTCATAATGTTGTCTGGTATTTTTATCATGAAACCAATGTCCAGTGGTGGGAGTAGGCAGACACAGAGCGCACTTCAGGGTTCGGAAGTTCCCACTGAATTTTTTTCTCCAGCAATAAGCCCCAAGGTCAGGACTCTTCTGAATCAGTCAGAAGGAAGGACTGAGCTCCTTCTTCCCCTGCCATGATGCAGCAGTATAACATAAGCCAAGAAATGTCCAGGAGCAGCTACTATCTCTCACAATATCCTTCTGGACAAAATGACCAGAATACAGTTAGATAAAGGATAATAAGATGGGTGAACAACTGGCTGGCAGGTCAGGCCCAAAGGGTTCTTGTAAATGGGGTTACATCAGGGTGGTGACCTGTCACTAGTGGGGTTACCCAAGGCTCCATTTTAGGACCAGTCCTCTCCAGTGTTTTCATAAATGATTTGGATGTAGGACTTGAAGGTTTTTTGAGCAAGTTTGTGCACATTAACAAACGGGGTGGAGCTGTTGACTCCATAGAGGGTGGTGAGGCCTTGCAGAGAGATCTCGACAAATTAGAGATCTGGACAAACACCAGCTATATGAAGTTTAACGTGAACAAGTGCCAGATTCTGTACCTGGGATGGCACAACCATGGCTATGTGTACAGTCTGTGAGGTGCGAGGCTGGAGGGCAGCCCCACAGAAAGGGGTCTGGGGGTTCTGGTCACAGCAAGCTGAACACGAGCCAGCAGCGTGCCCTGGCAGCCAGGAGGGCCAACCGCACCCTGGGGTGCATCAGGCCCAGCACTGCCAGCCGGCGAGGGAAGGGATTGTCCCGCTCTGCTCTGCGCTGGGCGGCCTCACCTCCAGCACTGTGAGCGCTTTGGGTGCCACAGTGTAAGGAGGGCATAAAACCATTAGAGAGTGTCCAAAGGAGGGCTACAAAGATGGTGCAGGGTCTAGAGGGGAATATGTGTGAGGAGCAGCTGAGGTCCCTGGGTTTGCTCAGCCCAGAGCAGAGCAGGCTGAGGGGAGGCCTCATGGCGGCCTGCAGCTCCCTCACGAGGGGAGCAGAGGGGCAGGCGCTGAGCTCTGCTCTCTGGGGACAGCGACAGGACCCGAGGGAATGGCATGGAGCTGGGACAGGGGAGGGTCAGGCTAGGGGTTAGGGAAAGGTTCTGCACCCAGAGGGTGGTCGGGCACTGGGACAGGCTGCCCAGGGCAGAGGTCATGGCACTGAGCCTGATGGAGTTCAAGCAGCATTTGGACAATAAGGTCTGATTTGTTGGGTCCTTGGGGACCCAGGAGCTGGACTCAATGATCCTTGTGGGTCCCTTCCAACTCGGGATGTTCTGTGATTCTATAATTCTATGAGCTAATTTGCGTCATGAGCCACGGCCTGCAGTCTTGGTTCTCACTGTGCAGCCCTGGGATGAGGGCAGGCTGGATTTTCCCTTTGGGGAATCACTGGGAAGGAAGGGAGTGGATAGGCCATATGTGGGTGGTATTAGCTTTCCACTGGAGTTTCCATCCATGAAGCTGAATAATTGCACCACCTTGGTAAAATCATGTAACCGTGTCTCCCTTTGGACCGCTGTAAAACTGACTTTTGTTCCAGGCCTGATTTATAGTTATTTCATTTTTCATGTCTCCCAGGCTTTTCTTATGCTGCTTAGTTAGCACAAGCTCACTCCCTTTTCAGTTTTACACAAAATCTCATGTGTATAAGGTAGTAAGCTAAGAAAACTTAAGGATTTCAGAGAAAGGGCACTAATGTGATGGTGACTGCAGGGCACCATCAGCCAGGGCCGGGCAACCTCCCGCACTGCCCAGTGGCTTCCTTTGCCATCCTGGCTCAGCATTGCCAGCCAGCTGCCAGCAGAGCATGGGGACTCAGGCAGTGCTCTCCAGAGGCAAGAACTAGCTTCAGCCAGCATATATTGAGGGCTCTGCAGCTTCTCTGCAACAAGGTCCAACCAGGGAATTCTGCAGAAGTGTAATCATCGCTCTGACTCTGCACCAGTTGGTGTTTTTGGCAGTAAGTGATATAAACTGGGGTACCTCTGATGTCAGCGTTGCCTTTGTCAGATCCTGTTGCTAGCTATCCTCAAAGACATGTGAGAGCATTTACTCCAGCAAAACACTTAACATTAACTGATATCGCTGCCAGTCTGTCTCTCTTGGGAAGTTTTCTCTTCATTGGCCAGTTTGCTAATTTAGTAAATATTTAGAAATCTATGCTCTTACAAAACTAGAACATTGGATAGCATTCCTTTTTGTTCAAAACTGTTTACAGAAATAGACACAATTATATTAAGATTCCTAGTTAATACTCACTGGGTTAAAGACAAGAGTTCCTAAGTAAAAAGGGAGGAAAAACGCAGAATTTGTTACAGTAAAGTTCAACGGTGCCTTGAAGCCCACATAGCTGAAGCTCTAACAGAAAGCCTGCACTGAGTGCAGGAGTTCAAAAATACAATGAAAATGAATGCTCAAGACCAAATATCAAATAATAACCTTTAAAAGGCAACAGACAGATGGGAAGAGGTTGACTCCAGTGCATGGCAAAAAAAAGGCAGGTTGTGCATGGAGAATGTCTGCAGAGACACTCTTAGATTAATGCTATGGATAACACCTCTGCAGGGAGTGGGCAGGCACCGCAGCCCACAAGCAAGGGCTTCTGCTGAGACCTCACTGCTGTGCCCAGGCCCTTCCTGGTGCACCCCATGCTTGTGTGCCTTTCCTGGTGCTCTCCATGCCCTTGCGTCCTTCCTGGTGCACCCCATTCTTGTGTGTCCTTCCTGGTCTACCTCATGCTCATGTGCCTTTCCAGGTGCACCCTATGCTCGTGTGCCCTTCCTGGTGTACCCCATGCCCTTGTGACCTTCCATCTTTTCAAACCCACAGCCAAGACAGCATGCAACACCAGACAGCCCAAATGCAAGTGGCACCTTCAGTGGGTGGTTTACAAACAGTTCAGCTGTGCCTAGAGGAGATGCAGCCACCTTTAGCTGCCCAGGGAACAGTCCTGAAGCAGCTACACTCGCACCAATCGCTGCTCATACCACCTTTCCTTATTCATTAAATGAATGTGTTGCTATTTAGTGAACATCTGAAGCTAACTAAAACAAAAGGGGTAAGGTAAGACGCTGAAACAGCCTGGCTTGGCAGGATCCAAGTAGTAAGGTTTGCCCAGCGCTGACATAATGCAATGGGACAGCACAAATTTGTGCTTCTGTAGAGAGCAGACGGGTTTGCATGCTTCAGAGTTGAAAGGCAGCTCCAATAATTCAGCAGGCTTCAGGCAGCCCGCAGGCAGGCAATTCCACCCTCAAGTGTCCAGGCTGAGGTCAGTAACTGTACACCCTGAAATTACTTTAATGACTGGACAATCACTTTCCAGTGTATTGAATAACAACCCATTTTGGCCAGGACAAACCCCAGGGACTTGGTTCCACTTTAAAAGGAAAGCTAATCAGCATGGTTTACAAAGCACACACATGGCTTCTTTGAGCCAGCTTATCAAGATGGGTCTTTATGGGACCGTAATTTACCCTCTTACAATGCGGGTCAAAGCATGAGGCTCTCAATGGAGAGACTTCCTCCCCGATGACGGACCAGGGAGGCGGGGGTATTGCCAGCTTTGATAAGGCTGCAAAGCAACGAGCTAGTAATTCACATTACAGTGCATGAAGTACCCCTTTCACCTGCCACTGCAGCCTGCCAGCACTAAACAAAGAGCCAGCTTCAAAGGGCTGAAGCACAGTGCTCCTGCGCTGCGTAACGCCTCTTCCCCAGTGCAAGTGTTTCAAGGGAACCCACGGTATGAATCCACCGCAGCTTTCTGAAGGAATGAGAAAAAATTATCCACTCTTCTGCCAAGAGATGTGAGGCAATCCATGGGAGCTGGTGCTCTGTGGATGCATTTCTGGATGCTGAACTTAGTCCTGAGTGCTACTGAGGAGTCTGCTCTTCTTTCATGGTGCACAAATCCCCTTCTCAAAACAGGAAAGGGTCCATCCAGGCTAGCAACACCCCCTCCTGTGCTTCTGACCCTTAACATTTCCCATCTGGTTTCAAATCTTTGCATTCCTTCTGTGTTGAAAAATATCTTTTAGGAGGATTTAGACTCTTCCTCCCTGCCGGATTAGGTGCCTTTCTGACGGATAGTGCAGAAAGAAGGCACTCTGAGAAGCACTGGATGTCTGCAGCTCCTCTGACATGTGAAAACCATGACAGATGCCGGCACACGACACCAGACTCCTGACCCCACACACTATATCTGAAAGCAGCAGCAGGTATCCTGTGATCAGCAGTGTAATTTGCAATGTGATCCCCAATATACCATCCCAATGTACGTTACTGTGTAGGCATCAGTATGACAGGGAGAACTGAAATACACTGGGGCAGCGTCTGTACCTGAATCTGCTGATTCAACTCTCAAAGCTGCATTAAGCAGCTGTAGTCTTCTAGTCCCGCAGATGTCTATTTTAATCATCTGTCTTAAAATATCAGCTGTTTTTATGCCCTATTCTGAAGCTTAGCATCCCTCCCAGAGACAGAGTTGTTTTCTCTAAGTGCTGCTATCCAATCAAAATTGAAAACAGGCAGGAAAGAGGAAAAAAAAAAAAAAAAAAAAAAAAAAAAGTTACTTTTGTTTGCACTTATTCCCATGCATTTTGCAGAGTTTGTAGGTGAAGCACCTTGGGAGGGCGTAGCTGCAGAACCAGAGCCTGCCATCCAGATGGGACCAGTGAGACACTTCTACTGGAGGCCTGAAACATGGCCAGTTAAGGTATGAACCTCATAACCAGCAGATCTGAGTTGGCAGAGACTTTTCTTCAGGCCTTCCTCATTCTCCTCTGTCTTGCTGGCTGAGAAACTTGCTTCTGTGCAGCACAGCTGTGTCTTTCCGTGCTAAAACACCCTGCCACAAGCAAGGTCAAGGGCCCTTCTATGCTGTACTCAGAGCATCAGCTCACTGATTCTTCCACTCACCTTTCAGTTTATTTTATTAGCAAAACCAACCAAAAATGTTTTTTTTTTTTTTTTGTTTGTTTGTTTCAATAATATTTTACCCCTCTTGAAGTCTCTCCTCCCTCTCTGTGCCATGCTGCCCCACGTTCTGGCCTTCCAAGGTGTGCTGCACTCAGGCAGTCCAAGTATTTTAGCTGTCCCCAAGGTACCAGCAATTTGTGCAGACACAGAACCTAAGATCACCTGTAGTTGTGATCATTATGGTTATTAATGACAAATTATGGAGTTCACATTTAACAGGAGCTTCCATGGATGCTTGCAGCCAGAAGAGCCAAGGCCACCTCTCCACACACATCTCTTCACGGTCCCCAGAGGAGTAAGAGTGTGAAGTGCGCCATGGCACACCCCTGCACTCTCAACCAGGGAGTGTTTCTTGTACACAGCCCGTGTCTGTTATTCACCACTGCAAAGCCAAAGCCCTTAGCCATTCCCTCCTCCTGTCTATGAGAAGGCAACACCCAACAAAGAAAGTGAGAGAAAAATGTTTTTAACATTTATTTGTTCTTGGACGTCCCTCACATCCTAGCTAAGCTAATGAAGCTAAAATATTTAATCACCTCATGCTTGTATTATAAAGTTTTTCTGCTATGAACAAATGGAAAAACAACGGGGCTGTAAACCTGGTGTTCCGCTTCACCAAATAACTGCTCACAGTCCCTAGTTTCAAGGAACCTGACGCATCTGGCTCAGACATGGAGCAACATGCTCTCTTTCCCTCCGGTGACTCATTTAACGTCTCCTCAAGGAAAAATTACTACTACTGGAACAGCAAAAACAGCCTCCTGGGCATTGTTATGATCAGCTGTGTGGAGAGGAGCTGGTGAGGACAGAGTAGTGAGAGTGATGTCTGGGAGGGTGGGGATACTGCTGGGGAGGGAGAGGTCCATGGACGGGCGGACCACTGCTCGTGACCGTGACAAGAAGCTCCTCTTTGGCCTCTGCCACAAGACAGTTTCGCATTGGCCCCGGCCAGAGGAGATGCTTATCTTATTGCAAAAGCGGGTGAGCTGGCTCCAACCCTTGTGCCACAGTCTGCCCAGGGGAGGCAGTCGGACTCGCTACCGGGGCTGCCACAGCAGGCCGAGGCCAGGTGAATCATCTGTTAGATTCATGGCGATCTTCCTTACCGCGCTTATGGCTTTCAGGCTGGGTTTTAGGCTCTTCCTCTGGTCAGCGAGGCCTTCCAGAGGGCTAGCCAGCCCTCCGCAATGCACTTGGCTTTAGATGGGAGGGAGGAGGCTTGCCCTCTGCAGACAGCAGCCTCTCCTCACAGCAAAACAGCTAAAGTGAGTTATGGTTTCTCAGGCAGCGGAATGCAAAATTGTCAGGCTTTTGGCATGTGAGTGACTGCCTGTATATCTCAGAGACACAGCTCACAATTCCATTCGGAGGGCTTTCATGCTAATAAAGCTCTGTTTTTCCTCAGGAACTAGTCATTGCTGCCGGTTCAGAAATCTTTATTTTAGCTTTTGTTTTGAGCTTTCAAAGCCTGCTTTGTCAGTGGAAATGCACATCCTCCTGACTGCGGCACAGAAAACGCTGCTGACAATTATTTTTCTGTTACGACATATCACATCAGGTGGTCCTATCTCAACACAGTAGACAGCTGATGGGTGGGGAAGAGAAACTGATATAGCTTAACCATGAGGTCTCACTGCCTGCCTGGGAAATAAAGGACACCGAAATATAACTGCGTGGGAAGGACTTCCAAGAAGAATTTGTCCCAAACCATTTCTGGAAACAGATGATAACATTATTTACCCAAATACAGGAAGCTTGAGATTGCAATGAATGACGAAAGGCAAACATGAAGAGTGAGGGGGAGAAATATGTTCTTCCCCCTAACCCCTCCCAAAAAAAGCACAAAAGACAGAAAGGAAAAACCCATCAGCAGAGCCCCCGTTTGGAGGCCATGCTCTCACGAGATGTGTCCCTCTGTGTCGATGTGCATCTTACACCCTCGCGCTCCTGCCCGGCCCCCTTTGGATCCTGATGCCGGGGGCTCTTTCCAAAGCGCCGCGTGGTGTCCCGCCAAGGAGAGTCCAGCTGCTGGGATCCTTCCCAGAAAGCAGACACTGCTGTATTCATGCCTCTCCGGCCTTTCATGAGTTAATTGGGGGTTACCCTGAAACACGAGAGCAACAAAAACCCTTCCAATGAGAAGGGATCAGAAGCTTGGGGTGTGCTTCCCAGACTTCCCACTTATTTATTTATTTGTGTTTGTGTTTGTGTAAACTTTGCATAAATCTGGATTGGTCTTGGGAGCCGGAGCCCTTGGATACAGAATCCAGCTGCTTGAAATCACGAGGAATGTACATTCCCACCAGCGGTGTAAATCCAAAATAAAAAAGGCAAGCAGCTCAGCGAGCCGAAGCAGGGGAGAGAGGGGATTAGCTCTCACAGAGCGGCATCCCATCTCCCTGTGTATTTATTTATACTTTGTGTGTATATATATATATATATATATGTTGCTGCCTGCTCTGTAGTAAAAAACAGACTGGCTATTTTGGAAGCACAGCAATGTGAAGTGTCCCTCAGCATCTGCTCACAGCCACTGCCTGCGCTGTGGTCGAATCAAGCAGGAGCAGCACAGGTTTGATGTGTTTTGTTATGGGGGCAGCCTGATGGATCTGCATTCAGATGCCCTTTATTTATCTCAGCAGCGGGAATCAGCCCAGCTGCCATGAATCCGATGAGAGGCTGAGGGGACCTGCACCCCCTTACCACTGTCCATGGCTGAGCTTCCCCAAGGCCAACACAGCTCTTCTGGGGCCTCCAAGACCTGCAGACTGAGCCCCTTGGGTCTTGGCCTCGTGGCACACTGCCAGCACACCTCAACTGGGTGTGAGATGCCAAGCACCAACTCAATACCAACTCCCCATTTCGATCTGTCCTCAAAAAAAAACAGCGTCTCATTAACTTGTTTCAAGAAAGCTGCATGCTCAGCCTGTGCCCCGTGTCACGGGCACTGAAGATTTAACAGCGGTGTCATCACAGGGACACGTCTGAGCTGGACGTGCTTGTACTATGGGGCACACCAGCGGGGAGCAGCTGCAGTGCTCATGACCCCTGAGGCCCCAGCCACCACCCGTTGACTTTAGAGAGGTTAAATCTGTCCCCTAGGGACATCCGATGGATATAGGAGCTCTGGAGAAGATGTGAAACTGCCTGCTACAGATATCAGCCCTCCCCTCCCAGCTATGACTTTATCAAAGGGGGGAAAGTTAACCTGCTGAACCCTTATGCATGCCCCAAATATATCACCAGCTTTTCAACAGTGTTCTTTCTGACATGTCTGTGAACATTATAGCTATTGTTATAATAAAAATGTTGACAATCTGCTTTGGCACCTAAATGTGGAATTGGGTTTATAGTGGAAAAACCTGAGCCCAAATGGGAAAGAAAGGAAAAGGAAAGGGAAAGGGAAAGGGAAAGGGAAAGGGAAAGGGAAAGGGAAAGGGAAAGGGAAAGGAAAAGGGAAAGGGAAAGGGAAAGGGAAAAGACAACACATCCTACAGTGTCAGCATATTCCTGGCCTTTCGTCCTGAATGAGCTAAGCAGTAAGTGCAAATACACGGATCAGCAGGTTCCCATTTCCTACAAAGACAGGCATTTCGTGTGCAGATAAAACTCCCTGTCGGAAAGGAATAAGCAAAGGTGAAGCTGGCAATTCAAAGGTTAATTACTATCAAAAAAAAAAAAAAAAAAAAATCCCACTGCAGGCCCATTGGCTTTAAAGCTGGTTGGAAGTGGCCCTCTAAGAGCTGGAAGCAATAGACGCCATAAATAGAAGCTCTCCAGCCGATGATATAACAAGTGTGATGTGATACAAGGCCCGTGATACAATTCCTCTGTAAAAGCAACTTGCTAAGCAAGAGAAGGGGCAAACCAGTTCAGTGAACTCCGAGGGCCCCCATGCCCAGTGGGATCGCTCACTGATGTCTGGGGTATTTTCTCCCCTGGCACAGCTCAGGCCAGGGCTGTGACCAGCCAGCAGGGCTGATCCACACCAGGGCTGAGTAAGAGGTGAGCCCTGGTCCTGCGACACCAGGATCTGACTTTGGCACTAGTGAAAACTCCCCAGAGTGTGCCCAGACCCTCTGCAGCTGGGTGCCTGGTGCCACCTGCCTGCCTATGCCCGGCGTCTCTTCTCCTGTTTTCCACTTGGGAACCGAAAGGGAACGATGCTCCTCCAAAGGTCCCATGAAGAATCCCTAAGGAATAAATTACACCCTTGATTAACTTTGGGGTAAATAGAAAATAAAATAGTTGAGCCAAAACCCATGACCTGCCCTGGTGCAGATTAAAAGCACTGGCTTTTTAAGGAAGACAAAGTTCCAAACACTGCAGCACCCTAAATTCTTGCGGATGTTGTTCAGTTACTGCTCTCACAGCTATCTGTTATTACTTCTTCCTCAGCCAAACAACAGTGCACTTAGCAGAAGTCATGTGAAAGGGGCTGACGTTAGACAGAGAGTGCCGTTGATGTTATAGTTCTAGGGAAGAGTGAGATTTCTTTTATATCCTTTCATGGCCGCGGCCCATAATTGCTTCCTGTCTTACACCTACACAAAATCCATGAATATAATTACAGCAGCGCAGCGCAGGGTTCAATCAGAAGGCAGTATAGATTTGTGTATAAATCAAAAGCCATCTTCCTCTGGTTCTGTTTACAAGAAAAAAAATAATAGGACTTTTCTGGAAAAGCTGCACAGTTAAGGAGTTGTGCATTTCATCCATAGAGAGTGTGGCCAGAAGGAAAATATATCAACATCTAAATTCATCTACATACACAGGCCGCAGGATTTAATTAAGCTTTGACCTAAAATCCTAAAATGTAGCATTTGGGGGGCTGGAGGGGAAAGGGAGGAATCTGCTCTTGTAGATTTTTAAGATTTTTTTTAAATTTATATTCTCAGGAACTATTACTGTGTGCTCCTGTACTGTGGCCGCCCGTTGTCAGAGCCTGATGCCTGTAGCAGCAGCAGGTGCAACCCTCAAGGTGCACAGCTAGGTGACCATCACTCATCAGCAGGGACAGGATGCCAATTAACAGTGGTTTTGTTAATGGAGGTGGGGAGGAGCTGCTGTAACTCCTTCAGCTGCTTCCCCTGGTAAATCCTCATCAGGGCAGCAGAGGTGACACAAACCTCGCAGCAAAGACAACATCTGAATGAGGGGACAACATCTGTCCTTAGAGCTACGAAGTCAAGGTGAGGAGGCAAGGAAAGGCTGAATTTGCTGTCGTGGAGCAATGGCTGAAGGCCAGTAGTGCCACAGAAAGTTACATCCCCTGCATGGGCTGGGGTCCAGCCAGGGAGAGCCCCTGTTCAATGCATGGTACCTGGAGAAAAATGTCAGGCTGGCTTTCTGCCCCTGAAGATAGCTGGGAAAGCCACAAAGCTACTTCCAGCCAGATCCACCCCACTGAGAGCTCCCTCCTCTGCATCAGCCCTTGTTAAAGGTCTGCTCTGCGCTCTGCTCATGCATAAATGGCACCTCCAATGTAAATACTAACCTTGCCCCCGAGGAAGGGCACCGTGCTCCTCCTTCCCATCACCAGGCTTCCGAGCGAGTTTGCTCACCTCGGTAATTCTCTGCAGTTTTTCTGAGGGAAGCCTTTAAGATGGAAAGCCCAAATGGAGGCATTTCTCTACCTCCATCCTCATTAGCACCTGCAGCTATCAAGGCATTTGCACAGCTCCGGTTTTGTGAGGGAAAGGAGGGCCATATGTAAGCAAACCACCACCCTAACCCAGGTACAATAAAGCCCACAAACCCCGCCTTTTCACTCTCTCTGAAATAGCTACAGCAGCACAGGATAAGACCACGTATGTACCTGAACACCCATCGCTGAGCGCTCAGTTTAAATTAGCAGTTTGGGGAACAGTCACAGTGCCCTGGCATTGCCTGCGGCTTCCAACAATTAAAGTTCATTTTTGTCAGCTGAGAAGAAATCAATCAGAACTAATGACTGCGTTAATACTATTCATCATCCCCTGAAGATTCACTTCTAGCAAGTTACCTAAATAATTAATACCAGAACTGATTTTATGAAGCATTCTCGGATGTAGTAATAAATGTATACTAACAATCTGCTTATGAGGCCACACTGCAGAGCGATTAAAAGCTGATCAATTATGACATTTTGACATGCTTTCAGTCTTGAATAGGAATCTTTGGAAAAAAAAAAAAAAAAAAAAAAAAAAGGCACCACAATCCATGTAGAGTGTAATTACATGCATTAAGTTACACCACAAGCTGTTCTGCCACTGGCTGACTAGTGTTTGTTATATTAAAACTCTGCTAGGAAATGGCTAACTAATGAACCAAACTGGCTCATTTTGAACAGTTTTTCATTTGATCAGTTGTGCCTCTGATCCATTTTTTATAGAAACAGTCATTTGAACAGGAGAAATGATGGCAATGGAAAGAAAAAACAGTGCCTTGAAAAATCACAGTAGACAGTACTTTTTTTTTTTTTTTTCTTTTGGATGGTCTAACTAATATGAGTCAGAAATAAAAAATTTAAAATGTGTAAATACCTTATTTCCAAGTTCCAAGGAAAGATGAAGGATGAGGACTGCCAAAACACACCCTATATATATATACACCCTGTATATATTTATATATACACACATATGTATATACACTAGCTATCCTGCTTGCCAAGTGCCATCCTCCACAGATGAAAGAGCAGCATGAAGTACTTTGTCTTGTTGACTTAGGAAGCTGCACTGTGTTGAGCGCTTCTGTCTCAGAGCTTAGAGAAGATATACGGGTGAATAAAGCCATTCCTCTACCCAAGGAATAGATGGAGCTAGGTAATTAAGGACTTATGGGAAAGCCTGGTGAGATTTTCCATGAAGTTTCAGTTAGTAAGGCTCCTTACAGACTCACAAAGACCTTAATGTTGTTTTCTTGTGCCTGGTAAGGAAATACCCGGCTTTGAGAGGGCAGTCCATGAACTAAGGTTAAGAGCAGGTGCTCACACATAATCTAGAAGAAGAGTTTAGCACCTCAAGGCAGGATCCTAAGCAGCCATTGTGTAGCTCCCCGAGAGGATGCTAAATGGTTCAGCTCCTGTAAACAGAGACCACAACAACAGTCCTGTTGAACCCAGGGTGAGCTAAAAGAATCCTGGAAAGGCAAAGGGGAGGATAACCTAACAGTACAGTTAGCTAATTTACAGCAATGTTTCCAACAGAGTTTCTACAACATATTTTGTCCGTTAATTAAAAACAAATGAATAAGCAAATATACAATAAAATAACTAATAAAACTAATAACTTGGAAAGCATTGCCAAAAGATTTGACAATGCCTAGCTTTTGGCCTTGGAAGTTGAAATACTCACCAGGGAAGTGAGATGCTACACTCTACAGGTCGGACTCCCTCCCCCAAGTCCATACTGAAAGTAAAGGATCCCAACTGCAACCCTAGAGACTATGCTGTAGGGAGAGAGAGGCACTGGGGAAAACACTCCTTCCATCCCTTACTGTGAAGCAAGGCTGTTGGGCAGACCGGGCTAGAAAGTTACTGAGGCAGGACAAAAACTTAAAAAACACACACACAAACAAACAAACAAACAAAACCACTCAGTACAGAGCATAGTGAAGACAGTGCCCTTGTGAGGACAGCCACAGACACCCAAGTCCTCTTATGAACTTATGTTTTTTTCTCCTATTGAATCCGAGAGGATTTAGACACTGAGCCTACCATGGCGTTTTGGAAGCTCACTCAATAGCAGTTGTGCATATTGACTTGTCTACCAGCCTGAGAAATTGGGCCCAGACTGTTCACAGCATGATAGCCTAAGCTGCAAGAAGGTGATGTTGTCTTCTGCCTACAGAATTAGTTAACCCCATCTGCATAGAATTCCAGCCATTTCCCAAAAGAGAGATTAAAAGCCAGGCTAATCATTTAAACACAAAATGTTTATCAATGTTCACTCGTGCTGGCAGCTGAATTCACTTCTGCTGTTATTGTGTTTTCTTCCTCCCCTCTTCCCTGAACATTTACTGAATTTGCTTTCTGACAGGGATGTTTGCTAGACACTCATGTTTTATGAAACCTTTAGGGAATATTTATAAAAAGCAAATTTCAAGTATGTCACTGCAAATGTTTGCACCATGCAGCCCACCCCTTGCCAGTCAGGAGTAAATGCATGTCAGACACACTGGTGGAACAGAGCATGGCTGAGAAATCCAGGCACAGAGAGAAGCAGCATCAATTTTAAATTGGCACGGTGAGCTTCCTGAGAAGTCCAGTATATTCTGTAATTTTAAGATGTTCGATTGACTCACAGACATCTTAAACCTTATCAGCAAGCATGATCTTTAACAAATACCTAGGTGAAGCAGTACCTACAATGAACATCAGTAAAGCCAGCAGCTCAGGGCAGTTCCCTTCAGGGACCACATCAGCTGTAGTTACAAAAGGCCATGAGAAACCCCAACAGCTCTGAGAAAGGCTCTTGCCAGGATGGCTGGACAGGTCCTGGGTCCAGCTGGCTGGGGATGTGCCCCCACTGGCACACTTCCATGCCAGCACTCCAGCAGGAACCCTCCAATTTTAGGCACCTGTAAGACCAATTAGCATTTTACCAAGAGCTCTCCAGATTGCAGTTTTCAGCTGGTGATCCTACAATGATACTTAGGTGGTTCCTGTTCACTCGTCTGCCTAAAACCCGGTTATCTGAGAAAATGTTACTGGCAAAATTATAAGGAGAGAGCTTTGTTTTTTATGTGGTTAACACATCACTAAATTTTGCTGAAGCTCTTTCCAAATTCCATAATACTTAAAGACCATGGAATTTGACCCAGCATGTTAACTAATTAATTAATATCTGTGGCCTAATTTGAAGAAATTATGGTAGTTTCACCTTCATTTACTTGGATTAGAGTTTATCCTGAATACAAGGCATGTGAGATGTGAGAGACTTCCAAAGATTAACTGGTTTATAAATGATCCCTACATAATTAGTTTTTGTTCAAATGCTTCTTGACCTACACATGTATGCCCCATATTAAATTCAGTAATTTCAGAAATTTCATCTCTACTCACAGTGCCCTGAGATGAGGACAGTGTGGGTTCCCTAAATGCATCCATCTGTCCACAGAAGGGATGCTGTGTTCTGATCACAAACGCCATCTGAGAGCCTCACCCAGGATAGTTAAAGTCTATTTCTTTCCTAGTGAGGAAGTTTGTGAAGAAGGAAATCTGGAAAAAAAAATGAAAGAAAGAAAGAAAGAAAAAAAAAAAAAAAAAAAAGAAAGAAAAGAAAATGTTCCACATTTTTGTTTGCTTTCCTACAAAGTCTAATAGAGAAAGTTGCTACATGATAACTGTTGTCTGAGAACCAAGAAATGGAAATAGTGTTCTTCTTTCCCTCACAGCTGTTTCTCCATACAAGATCAATGTATGATCTTCCATGTGCCTATACAGACACAGGAACAGCGTCGACAGGAAACTTGGCAGGTGGTGAGGACATCACCTGTAAGTGAGATGAGTGAATGAGACAAGTCAGCTAATAGTACTGTGATACAACTTCATACGAACAAAAATATCAACCTAGGTTTGACTTCAGTTGTGTGTTATCTCCGTGTATTTTTTAAGTGCTGAGCACTCGGTGGTTGCTACCAAAAAACTTGGAGGAGGTGCCAAGACAGAAAGACAAACACAGGCTTAGTCTTACTCTCTTGTTTAAATCCCAGCTGCAGGAAATAGAGACTGGTGTTTTACAGTACCGTGGTCCCCCCTCTCATCAGGGATGTGCTCTCCCAAGGAAAAGCATCCTCGTACTGGTGCCTGCCCTTTGGTGCACAGCTGAGTCAGGAGGACTACGGCCACTGCATGGAGGTCAGGTCTGACAAGGACAGGGCTCTCCCCCCTCCAAACTGAGCAGATCCCTCCTCTTGTTGGCTGTGGCCCACCAAATAGACCCCTCAGGTAACTCTCAAGTTAACCTCTCCCAACTTACCCAGGGGGCCTAGGTAAGTACCTAAAGCGCAATCCCTTTGTATCTCCCTGCATTCATATTTCTGCCAGTCTCTCGGTTTCACATCACCATTAAGACCCAGTCTTCTCCTGCCAGTATCAGCAGGGTTTTCTCCTCATGAGAATAGGAAGGAGCTCTTTGTTGGTGCACTCACTCATTATCTGGCTACCCCCAATGACATACCTGAAGTACAATGTCATGGAGGGTTTGTCTCCAAATCGGGGGCATCTTTGTTCAGAGACACCCTCATTCATGCTCCTGTATGATCGATGCATCTCTTCCTTGCCCATGGTCATGAGGACCTGAGACCCAAGAGCAAACATCCCACAAGAAGAGAGGTTCAAAACGGGGACAAGATTAGGGCAGTGAGCCAGCCCTCACGGGCTCCTGGCAAAACTGATGTAACTGCTTCAGGAAGCTCAGTAAACCCATGAAGGAGGGATGGGAGCCAGAAAGCTCGCTGTCTACAAAAGGGAAAGCCAGAGGTGCTGTGGGAGCAGGGGTACCACTCAGGAGATTCGGACAGGTCTTGTGAAGCTTTCCTTATACCTGTTATTATCCAACACATGGAGGCTGCAGGGATGCTCTGCTGCTTAACTGCCAGCACACAGCCTGCATCTTAAATGTCCTTAAGCTGTGAACTCTGTCTTCTGCATGTCACCTAAAGGCAGCTCACCCTGTCACAACAATCTGCTATCAGAAACAATCTGTTGTAACAACAGCCTGCTATATCAAAACACAGGAAGCAAACCCAGCCTTACAATTAAGCAGATAACAGCTCCTCCGGCCCGTTGTTCGAGCAGGAAAACTGGGTAGGAGACGTAGGGGCTGGCCCTGGCAGATGCTCCAGCTGGGCTGGGTTTTCCTCCGGGTGCTGTGGGGCAGAGCTGCGGGCAGCACCGCGCCTCCGACAGGAGCGGGGCGCATCCTGCCCTCCTGACCGCGCGGGGCTGAGCCTCCAGGGCAGGCAGGTTGCAGCATTCAGACACGCGAGGAGGAGCACAAAGGGGCCCTTTATGCCGCTGCTGTTGCAACGTTAGATTGCAGTTTTATTCCCAAACATGAGCCGAGCTCTCGGCCATAGGCAGGCTTTTTAGTCAGCCCTGGCAAAGATGAAAAGCCTGAGAAAGAGAGGCAGTGTCTGTGCAAGGAGGACTCATTTACATTAAATAATTATCCTGAAGGAGAGAAACAGCAAGGGAGTAATTTTTAATTACAAAAAAGAATAATAACAATAATTGCAATCTGGAGGAGTACATAGAGTCCTAGCTTTGTTGCCGGCAAGTTACTTTTTTTGCAGTAAAACCCAAAGAGCAGGTCTGAGAGGTAAGAAATGTCTGTTTGCTACTATCTTCCAAACAGAATTTCCGATGGGAAGGAAGATGGGAAATACTTCTGTGCTGCCACGAGGCTGCTGCTTTCCTAATGTCTCCTCTGCTCAGTGGGACGTAAAGTCAGTATCGCAAAAATAAATGCTAAAAATACGAGAGCCGACAGACAAACACATTCTGTAATAGGTTAGGAATGACTCTGCGGATGAGCATGTGTGCACGTATGTGAGAGGGACCCCGCGCCCTCATACAAGCGTGTCCGTCTGCTCGGCAGCCTGTTTGTGCAAGCTGGTACTGCTTCTTCTGCCCTGATACTGCCTAGTGGTTAAAGAAACAGAAAGGATTTGACTCCCATATTTCCCCATAAAACATTACTTTTGGCCTGAGATGAAGAATAATAGTACAAATAGTACAAATTCCACAAATTAGGAACCATGCTGTTGTGATGCATTCGTGATAGGGTCTGCAATCTGTGCTGTGCTTCTGGAATTCGTTCCCTGGATGAGGCTGGAGTCCTGAGCCTCCTGGTACCTCAGACAGGGGTAGGATTTCCCGGAATGTGAGCACTGCTGCTGCCAAGGAAAGCGACATGACCTGGGAAATCCCCTGCAGAACTGGGGCAACACATGCTAGCTCTGCATGCAGGTGGACCTGTCTGGGAGGTGACCGGCACGACATGTAGTATTAACGCCAATGCACCCTGTCACCAAAGCCAAACGATGGCATACTGTATCACTGCACATAAGCCTGTCAATTTCCATGCTGGTAAAATACCTACAGTGCTTGCTTCTCCTGTAAGCTAAAGCCAGCTGCAAACTAACAGATATCAGCACCAGGTGATGCCAAAATGGCTGCTATGAGCTCACAGCAAATGTAGCGTTTGTGTTGTGTGTAATAGCAGAAAAGCACATAGGCATAGCTATAGAAATACATTAATCTGCAGAGTAAAATGACCTTGCTTAAGTCCTTCATAAACCAATTCTAAATATTTGTTGCTTCCTTAAATTTGCAGTAAACCCCATTTTCAGGCCCTGCAAGCCACTGCGCTGGGAGACGTACAGGCTTACAGCAGCAGGTACATAAATCAGGCAGCAGTGTTCATCTGTGCAGATATCACTGGAACGAGACCACCAGGAACACTGATTTACATTTACAGCTCTAGAAATAGGATTTGGTGCCGTGGGCTGTGCCAGGTACCTGGGAGAGTGAGGCAGAAGTTAATGTGCAGAACACATTAGGCTGTGGCATTCGGCCAAGGATGGACGTGCTTCTTTGGGCCTAGAAGTCTGCCCACGTCATTTGAGTGCTTTGCAGTCTGCTGAGGACTTCTGCTACAGGTAGAGATAGGAAACCAGAGCAGGAGAGGAAGAGAAGCAGGGTTAATCTGAGAGAACCAGGGGGGACGGACATCAGGAGACACTAAAAAATGACTAATTTCTGTTCAGCTCAGAAGAATAAAAGAATAAGTCTCCTTCTTACGCCTGTTCTGAACCAAACTTTGAGATGCTGACCCCTCTACCCAGAAAGAGCATGGTCACAATTACACATTTCAGGTGAAGTGGATTTAAAAAAACAGACCTGCTGCTTATAAACAAGTGTTATGATACTTCCCTCAGATGCTTTTTTTTTTTTTTTGTACAGACATCTCCCTTCAACCTCCACCCTGCCATGGAAGTTAATATGGGAGAAAGTCACAAGAAAAGACTGAAGATGAAATCTGAAGAGTAAATAAAAATACCATTGATTTAATTGAGTATATTTCAACCTGAGTTTGTACTGTTCCCATGGATTAATAGAAACAGAAATCCCACCTTAGCCAGGGTTTCCAACAGGCTGTTTCTTAACCTTGTCCCTTTTCCTATAAGGAAGCAAGGGGAAGGGGAATCCACTTTATCCTAAAGACAGCGGATGAGGCAGGTTCCCAAACACAGAGAGCAGTCCAGGTACAGCTGCAAGTTTCCCCTGCAAACTCTCTGCTTCCGAGGACTGAATTTGCACTCATATTCAGACATTCATACATGATTCCTGGGGTCAGCCCTTAAGACTACGGCTCCTCAGCTGTTTCGGATGCTAATATAGATCTGCATTTCCTGTGTGGCTTGGCCAGCAGCTCTTTTATGGTAATGCATTTTATTGCAAGACTTCACCATTTTCTCTCTCTCTCAAAGAATCTGAATGTGAAAAGCAGAGGAAACTCTTATTTGTAATGTGTGGGGTAAAACATGGGTAAAATTTGCAGCAGAAAATGTTCATGTAAGTAATAGTAGGCCCCTGTATATGTCTGTATTTCTAAGCATGTGGGGGTCTAAGCTCACTGCGTCTTCTGATCCAACTCCTTGCATTCACATTCTTCCTTCTGGACATCTGCTTCCTGCCTTGCCCACATCCCACCAGCCCACCCAAGTATGCCCTTGCTTTATCCTCCTTTGAAGGCAGCCAGAGCCCAGGCACTTGTAACTCACCCATAGCATTGTAACAGCGATGCTGGAGCTGTTCAGGAAGGGTGTTGTCACATGGAGCTGTCACCAGGACATGTGGGACACACGGGGCAGAAGGAGCCACACCTGGGACTCTGCAAAGAGACAGCTTGACTTTTCTCTGCAGGCATTGCCTGAAGATTGCAAGCTCCTCTGCCTCGATCATGAACTTGGATCAGCACACTTCAGAAGCAAGTTTAACGTACACATGGGTGAACACAGCGATGGTGATGACTTGTACCAGCCCCTGTGGCAGGAGCAGCACACACGTGGGCACCGAGGGTCCAGTGCAGTGCACGGCCACCTGCAGGAGCTGAAAACAGGATGAATCTCATGGCCAGGAGGGACACATCCAAGCACCACCCTGGCCTGGCACTCCATTTTAACCCACTACAGCTAGGGCAGGCCTGCATGCACAGTGCAGACATGGGATCGGGTGCAGTCCTCATCTAAATCTGAAGGGGGTTGAAGAATTGGTCTCAGCAATATGGTGGGAACAATCTGGTGTTTCCCAGCGGATAGAGATGTTGAGTTTGTTGGTGGTGTTTTTCTCATTACAAAAAGGCTGGAGTGAATTCAGACATGGTCATAGCTCCAAGCTAAACACTTAACTGGTCATCAGACTACAATGCAGATGTCATTCTGTGCTTAAATATTGGTCTGAAATATTGGAAAACTGTCTCCAGGAGATGCATCACACTTAATCAGTGACCTCTTCAAGAACTCAGGGGAAAGCTTAAAAATGATAGATCCAAACAGACAAATTCTAACCAGGTTTTAGGGGAAGACGAAGACATCAAGACAGAGACAAGTTACAAAATATTCAGAGTACTTGCAGCAGTAAAGTTGCCTTGTCACCAAAGGATATTGAATCATAAAGGCCCAGATTATGTTGAGTCCTGCCCTGAAAGCAGATCTACAGAAATCAATAAAATGAAAGTAACAGGATTATTCAAAGACTTCATTATTGTTCATCAGAAGGATGTCAAAATCTGGTCTCAAATGAAGTCAGTTCTGTTCCTTGCCCTTATTTGTCTTATGATGTTATTTACAAAGCTATGGTCAGTCATGCTGGCCAGTTTTTAACTCAAATATTGTGTGAATTTGCCTGGTCATCGCCTGATTGGCATGAAGATCTGAAATATGAGAATAAATGACTGTGGCTCGTTAAATCATCTTATGAATAAAATCTAGGCAGAAATTTAAAGTTTATGAAGACCAAGCACAGGAGAGCACAGACAAGTGTTACTCAGTCACAGAGGCATATGCGGACTTGCCACCAAGTGGCTTCATTTAAACCCTGCTCTGTAGCCACTTTCAGGCTTGTCATTCACAAGCAAACACGCTGCATGACGGCAAGTAGCAGAAGATTTTCCTAGAAACAAGCGATGTCCTATTTTAGTGGCTTATTGTTGAGACTAACGCATGATGTACAAGGAAATGAGCGTGAGATAACGTTTTCAAAATAGACCGTGACGGTTTTGCCACATTGGCGCGGCGGCACCCGATGAGTAATGTCCATCCTTATCAATGCGCCGCGTGACGCACGCCCAGGTCCCAGCGCCAGGGAGCTCCTCCGGGCTGTGTCCGCACAGTGCTGCGATCGCTGGGCCGCCACGGCATCCAGAGCAGCATTTTTGTGCTCAATTAAAGTCCTTCTATTCTGGAGAAATGTCAGCCCCTCCACACCACCTCAGTGGCCAAGTGTGTGGTGTAATTACCACAGGGGACGAGGTCAGAGACGAGGACAAGGTGGTGCACAGCTGGAGGGGTGAAAGCCTCATCCGACAGGACTTTGTTGTCCTCACGCTTGTAGCAGATCACATCTCATGCCACGGGTGGAAAGAAAATAATTCAAAGCATGAGAAAAATCACAGCCCTTTCTGGTTAGGAAGACACCACCCGTCTTTTCAGAGCAATGGTATACGTGTTCTTACTGTCAGTGTTTGCAGTAGCAACACAAATGTTTTTGTAAAAATAATGCAAATAATATATCAAAAAAGTTATGTCTTTCTTATTCACTTGGCAGTGGAATACTCTGGACAGATAGTACTTGTCCTAATATCAGGCAAAACACCAAAATGATTATTTTTCCTTCACCTATCCTAGCCTCTTTTCCCCTCCTTTACCTCATTCCCTTACCCTCATAATAGAAAATATGCTGTAGAAACTAAGAAAAATCAGATTATGTATCCAAATAGATGGAGAATCCTCTAGGTCCTTTAACAGCCCAGCCAGGAGTGTGGAGCAGATGGAGGGAAGCAGCACAGTCCAGGCTACCTGTGTGGTGTTATGTTCAGGAATTATTTTGTCTTATTTCAAAGAAGTTCCTAGGTAAAAGAAATTTCAGGATATACTGACAGTCTTCTGAATCATTTTCTCAGAAGCTAAGGGGCCGAGGTACACAACTGTATCATTACACCCATTTGTATGAAAGGTACAAAAGGCCTTTTCTTTTAAAGTTAATAGCAGGAGAATGAAATAATCTCTCTCTCTCTATCTTTTTTTTTACAAGAGAATAGTTTCATTGTCCTGCCCACATACTTTATTTGTTGAACTGACATCTGTAATAGTGAAATGGAAGAGGAAAGGGAAGCGGATGGGAGAAATAAATGAATTAAAATATTCAGGAGAAGCTGTCGGAAAGCGCTCTCTGACTATGAGTAAACTTGACATGATCTGAGCAATGGCACAAACACTGAAGGAGAAAGTCTGCACTAATCTGGTTGTAAATGTTGACCTCTCTCATACATCATTATTCCCACAGTGTTGTTGTCATTTGCTTGTAGGGTTGATCCCCGAAGACCAATTCCCCTTTGTGTGCATTGACAAATTTACAATTCCAAAATTTCCAGTGGGCTCGAGCCCATCTCCCACCCGGAGCCCGGAGGGTTTTGAGCACCGTGCCACCTCCACCTGCAAGACAGTGCCCAACAGCCTGGTGAAGGCAGCCTTTGCCTTCTGCTTTGGCCAGAGAGGACCAACGCATGCCCAACATGAACATCCCAAGGCATCACTGCTGGCAGTGAGGTCCTGCCCCCTCACCGGTGGGATAACCTGCGGATGTCCAGGGGGCCAGCATAAGTCTGGCTCTACTGCACTGCTGGGCATGAACCTCTGTGGTGAAGAGGAGGAGGTTGAGCTGCAATGGAAAAAATACCCTGCATGTTTCAAAGTGCTGCTGATGGAGGGAACAGTCCTGCTTTCCTCACTTGTGCCAAGGATTTTGCTGAACAAGCGGACTGAGGAACTTGTGCAGCAAGTTAGAAGAATTCGGTGCTGTGCGAGGAAGCCCCCCAGGTTTTGCCAGTATTCCTCAGCAATGTGTCTGCTTGTTAAATATTGTCTGGGTGTAACAGGAGGGATAAGTTAATTAGCACATACATTTTTGTGTGGACCAGCTGTCTGCTCCGTCCGTTGTCAGAAATGCAAAATCCTCTGGGAATCCCTGTAAGAAAACACACTTTGTCTTCTAGGAACAGGATGGTTTTCTTTTAATATCCCCTTCAACTGTAACTCATTTAGCTTATAGAACTTGACAACAGATTCTGGCCACTGATGTATTGTTTTCTTATGTTAAGCCTTTTTTTCTCTCCTTCCTCCTCTGATACCTTATCCTTTCTGTTTAAATGTGAGACACAGCTGTCTCTGCCAGCAGGAGCTCACATTATAAAAATCGCAAAGATTTACACAACAGGTGTCCTACCAGCCCACTGCACTAACATTTTCCCCATGCAAGGAAACAATATACTGGGCTGGAATAAAAATTAAATCAAATTAAAAGAAGAAGAAAACATTTGCTGGCTGGATATTAGGCTTGGCACAACTTCAGCTTTAGAGCTGAGGCCTTCTCTTTCTCTTGCAGGAAAAAGAAATAGCCTTCGTAGGAGCAGATGGATGAAATTAGTCAAGCAGGCTATACATAAAGTAGAGATAACCTTGGGATAAGAATTAGTAGAAACAGAATAACTGGGAAAATCTTTCAAATTATATGCATATCAGCTGTCCTGATGCCGCTTTATTGGACCAGTTGGACACTTACAAAGCAATAAAACAAGGCTACAGGTTAATGTGCTTCAACCGCTACAAAGTTCAGGGCTGTGAGACTTTTCCAGTGCATTGCTTACAGGCCAGCGGATGGAGATTCTTGAGCCTACTGGGTTTTGTTCCTTGTAGCTCTTTTTAAGACCCTCAGTGGGCTCACAGACCACAGTTTAAAGCCACTGCTCCAGCCAAATAAACCCCATTGCTGAGGAGAGTTCTTCAAATCCCCCAAAAGCCAAAGACGTCTACTAATAGTTTTACAATATATGTTGTGTATGTATAGTGTGTGTATATATAGAGGCAGTCTATGTATAAAGCAGAATGTCATTATATTTAGGCAGACACGTGATACATAATATTATAGCAAAAATGCCCCTGCTGCCAGGCAGTTGCAGAGAGGGGAACGCTTCAGTGGCTTATTCAGAGAAGGGAAGAAAGCTTCACCATTGCATATGGTATGTATATAAGAGACACACTGACACTCGGTACTCAAGCTTTCGACTGGATCAGATTAACTGTCCCTCAGGAGACAGGGCTATGAGCTCAGGAAATGCTTGAGCACTTATCTGCATGCTTTGTGCTGACAATGTGTTGGAAGGCAGAGAGTGGGGACAGCAAGAAAAACAGCCTTTGCACAGGGGAAATTCGGCGTGCAGAAAGCAGCACCAGAGCTACGGGAGCAGGATGCTGGGCTTCACACTTGAGGCCGGATCTGAAGGCTCAAAACCCTTCACAATTAGGATTTCCTCCTGGGCGCATCTCCCCATGTCCTGCCATCAAACATGGGAGGAGGAGGATGCTCCCCTGGGAGCAGTACGGTTTTAAAGACAAGTGGAACATTTCACCCTGCCTTCACCAAAGAGATTTATGACGAGGTTTCAAGCAAAGGATGAAGAACAGCTGAAAAGAAAAGCTGAAAGAAATCATAGTTGACTTGCACACAAGAAAGTGATCCAGAAAGTGATCATAAAGGAAAAACAACCCGTTGCTGAGTATGACTTGGCCACATGTACCTGAGGTTACTAACACATTTAAAAAGCAAAGTTTTGAACATTGTAACAAATAAGAGGATTCACTGTTGAGCTATGTAAAGAAAAGCATGCCAACTTGCTATCACAAGAGATAAAAATGGAGATGTGGAAGATTTTTTGAAGCACAGTCTCACACGTTACAAATTTATGGGAACCCAGCAGAAAACTGAAGACTTGTTAAGAAAGCAGGCACAGTCTGACATGGAAGGACATTGTGGAAATTCAAAATTATCTTACATCCCTTCCTCAATTATTGCTGATTGTTTCAAGAGAATAAATCTGTTGCCTTTCAGTAGGTACAAAGGAAGCAAAGCCTCCAAGAGTTGCTGTGCTTTTGAACTATGGTATCGATAAAGCTCCTGAGGGAGGAAAAAGAGGTGTGTCTCAAGCCAAATGTTGACTGTAAGGATTTAAAACCCTGCTGAAACATGTGTTTCACATTCAAGCTTTTCCTGTGAATTATGGTTAGTAGTTCTGAAGATACTGAAGATATGTGAGAAAGACTTAAAGCCCTAAAGTGAATGGAAGGATTGTATTCATTAATGCTATGCCACAGAAGCCTAAATCCCCGAGGATGAGCGATACCTTCACACATACGTGACAATTACTGCTGTGATTTGGAGTGACTCTCTGTTAATCGCAATGCAGTCATCAGCATCGAAAGCATCCAACACAGGACGTTATGCTATTAGGATAACCATTGTCTTTCAGCAGTAATCGGAGATGGCTACGGATTACTTGCCGAGGAAACAATCTGGCCTTCAAACGTGTGAAATGCTGGGACTTCATGCTGCTGGTTATTTTAAAAATAAGGAAGTGTCAGTCACTGCGGGCAGGGCAGCAGCGAAACCTGCCCTGCTGCTGGTGCTGCTCTGGCATCACCTCTTCACTCACAGGAGACCAAGGATGGGCATCACTCTTTGTGCTTTCCCTTCTCAAATCCAGCCCATGCAGGACCCGTGGGGATCCTCAGGAGATGTTGCAGATGTTTCTGCTTCACCCTGGGTGGTGTGAGGACCATGCTGCACAAGCACGTTCTCCAAGGCAGCCCCCAGCACGAGCGGCTGTGGAGGCAAGCGGGCCTTGCAATACGGCCAGGAGAAGCGTGGTTTCTCACACACTGGTTGGTATACAGTACCCACTGTACCTACTGTTCTAAGAAAGCAAAGATATCTGTGACCAGGGATGGTAAACAACAATGGCAACTTGGCTGCTGTGTGCAAGGGTTACTTACGACCTGAAGGTCTTTTTCTTGGAGATTGTCACCGCGCCGGGCTACACTGCCATGACTCACTCTGCAAACCAACCTCACTGCCACAGCCAGGAGGAAATGATTCATAAACCCTGACCTTTACCCTTGCCCCCCTGCAGAATTAGGTCTGTGTATAAGCACTCGCAGAACTGGAGCCATGGGAATTATAGCTAGATAAACCATCCACTGACAACACTGTCACGCAACCAGTTCCCTGCCTGTGCTGCCGGTGGAGATGTTTGCTGTGAGCTGGGCACACTTGCAGAAGAACAGATTTGGTGCAAAACAGAGCAACTGGAGATGGAGAAGATGAGTCAGAACAGAGGAGATGGAGAGCTGGATGAAACCCATTGTTCTCTTCCTTGGTCAATGCTATGAAGTCCATGTCTCTTCTCAGAAAAGCAGACATTAGAGTAAGGGCTAATAAAAACATTATCCTTGATGCCACAATTAGCCTGTGGGATTAGCAGCACAGCAGTCATTAAAGAAAAACATTGCCTTGTTATTTGCAACATCCTGAAGGCATAGGATGCCCAGCCATGGGTGACCATCCCACTGTCACCGTGCCGTACAGACACAGCAAGATGAGGGGCTTTGCCCCAAAGTGCCACTCCCCTGGCTGTGGGCAAACATGGGGAAGGAGAATGCCCTCCTCGTCCCCCTGGGGAGCCACCACCACCTCCAGGCAGACCTCCCATCAGCACTTCCCAGTTTAAAGGTCCAAGAATCGATTTCCATCTGAATTCAATGGAGACCAACACAAAGTGAGATTCCCATTCCTTTGTCACGTCCTGTTGGGCCTGACCTCTGCTGCAGCATTCCCAGGGCTTGCAGCAGCCCTAGCAGAGCTATGACCAGAAGCAGCTCATTAACGTGGCGGGGCCATCCCTCGGAGCTACCAAGTGTGGCATCCTTAATTTTGAGCCTGCTCTGTGGTGAATTGCCCCAGGGAAAGGCAGCAGGGACAAACTCATCACTCCTGCCGGACACATGCACCTCCTCCAGACACCACAGCTGTGCCCGGGGCTACAGTCTGCATGCTGGTGAAGCACCAGATCAGCACAGGCAGGTTTGTGGGCAGTGATGGGCAAAAAGGTGAATCCCCACATGCCTCAGGACTGCATGCTGTCACTGAATGGCAGGATGGCCGAGGCTGGAAAGGACCTCTGGAGGCCATCTGGTCCAGCCCTCCTGCTCAAGGTTGCACATGTCTATATTTTAAGCTTCCAACTAGGATTAAAAACTACTCCAAGCTCCATTAGCTCTGAGAAATATTTTAGCTAGGTCATTTTTCTGAAGTGGTTAGAGCTGGGAATTTTCTTTGTACCAAACCGCTGGGACCTGGCCAGCCTCAAGCACAGCAGGCGGCTGTAGAGCTACCAAGAGAAGCTGGGCTCCCCAGTTCTTAAGTTCACCTCCGGGTGACTTGTGCCCTCCTGGGGGAAGCTGGGGTGCCGACAACCTGGGAAACATGAGCAGCACCTATTTTGTTACCCTGTCCGACTTGAATTCACAACCAGGAAAGGGGGACTGTGTTGAAACGGCTGCGACAGACTGGAGCCCAGGCCAGCTGTCTCTTCAAGGGGCCAGTGTACACAACTGGGACCATTTGTCAAACGAGCTCTTTCTTCAACCTCTCAGCGAGCGTCAGAGCTTCGGCAGCGGGCTCTGCCTCTTCTCCTGGGGGCCTGTAAGACTTGTTTGTCATAAATCACTGCATTAGGGGATGAGTATTTGGATATCTGATGCTTTTCCTTTTTGGTGCCTGATTCTCCTTTTCCCATTAACCATGAGGCCAAAACAAATTGCACTGAATGCGACTGATTATTTTTATTTTTGTTTTCACATTGGCAACTGAATTGGCAGAAAGGATCCCAAATTTCCAAAAGGACAAAGCCCTTCACTGAAGTCAATGAAATTTTGTCATAGGCTATTGTGGTGCCATAACTGCACCTCCAGAGCTTTATTCTTTATTTTCCCGACTGCTCCACAAGTTTGCTTTACCTGTTCCTTCTACACATTTGCAAAGGTTTCATTAATGGTGTTGCAGAGGCAAAGATGGCTCCAGGAGGAGCCAGGGAGCTTGCTCAGGAGCAGGAGCCCTGTGGGCTGCAAGGACACCTGTGAGGTTCATTTGCACCACGTGGAAGGGTCTCCATGGGGCTGGTGGTGCTCAGCTGAGGAACGCCAGGTCTGGTCTTTGCCAAACCTCCACCAGTGTGCTTGGAAATCCTTCAGAAAGCCTGCCTTGGACACTGGCACTGTATCTGGTTATGAGCACAGGGAGTGGCAGGGAGAGGCCCTGGCATCCCCTAGCCCCCGACCTCTACATGGAGCCGCTGCTTTTGAGGACACGGTGCTTCTGCAGCCATTTCACCAGTGCATCACTCCCATGGAGGAACCGGGGCTCTCATGTGCTGCCAGGCAAGCTTGGGCCGAAGGGCAAGCATGAATGCACAGTGTGTCCTTCCCCTCGGGCAGCCGGTGTGATTAGGGGGTTGGACTGCCACAGAGGCCACACAGCTGATCAGCGAACGGGTGCCACCATAAACCAGCTTCTCCTAAGCTGGCTCTCCCACTCATGCAGGGATGCAGGGATTTGGGGCTGGATGCAGGGTTTTGATTCTCTGTCAGAAGGCTGCTGAGTTACAGAGGCTTGGGAACACCTTCCCTGATGAGGGACGGCACACAGGCAGATATCACAGATGAGGGCTGCATACAGACCAAGTGGGTGATGTGCCTGTGGCTGACCAAAAGCAGCAGCACCTGTACAAGGCACCGACCCCTCTGCCAGGCACGGCACAGCAGCTGCCAGCGACGAGGTGCGTGGACCTCTCCCACCAGCAGCTGTGGGCTGGATGCAGAGGGGAGAGGGCTGGAAAAAAATACACACAGCCAGAGCTCAGCAAAACTGCTCGATTTAAGGTTCTGACTTCACTTGAGCGAGTGCATTGAAAAAGATCCTGAAGTGAATGCTCTGGAAATTAACTGTGAAATCCTCTGAAGACTCATTAAATTAAAAAAATAGGAAACCAAAGCCAGCAAAATGATCTTAGTAGCCATGCCAGCTTCACAGATATGTATTCTTCCCTTTTATGCAAGCTTTGCATTGTGTTAGAGTAGTAGCATTGCCCAGAACAACAATTAAATCCTTCGTTAAGGATACCTGTGTAAGCACTTACCCTTGCACACTGAGCTTCAGAGGCAGAAGGGATTGCTGCAGATTTTCAGCTAAGAGGAAAATGACCAAATTTCTTAGAATTACATTTTGGAAAGAAAATATGTTTTGGTAGGTGGCTGTTTCAGTGGAATTAAAGAAAATGTGGGGGAGAAAAGCTGTTTCCTGGTAATAATTCAGCACCCGGGAAGGCTTCTCCCATCAGTTCTCACCCCGGTGACCGAAGCCAAGCACCCCGAGCTGCCTCCCGCCCGGCTGAGTCGGGGCCCAGGCCCAGGCACCATGCTGGGGGGCGGCAGGGCACTTCTCTCCCCTTGGCTGCAGTTTCACAATGCCAGCCAGCCCGGCTATGGCCCAGGACGTGTGGCGAGCTCCTTAAGCCCTCAGGAAAACACAAAGGAACGATTTCCAAATTGTTTGGGAGTGATCATAGCGGCTTCCCTGGGGCAGCAGCTCATGCTCCTCTGCAGCTGCTCCTCTACATTGCCTGCGGGCTGGTTCCTAAAATGAAATGATCACAGCGTCAGCCCAGACACATCCATCCACTCACCCGTTCTCTGCTTCCTGCAGGGTGCTAGCACTGAGAATGGGACAAAGAACGGTGTAGCCCTCATTGCCCTCTCAGCCACGAGGTGCTCTGTGTGGCCCAGCATCCAGCTTGTGCTCACAGCACTGCAGCCACCCCTCTGGGCTCTGGGGCGTCACAAAGAGATGCTCATGGGAACATGTCCAGCTTCCATCCCCTCTGCCTCCTCCAGCCCCGAGGGATGGTCGGACTTACTGAGGGACCCTCCCCAGCACCGCGGCCTTTTCCCAGGCCCGCGGGTGCCCCGGTGAGGAATGCCGACCACGCACCGCCGGGGAGCAGAGCTGTCAGCGTGACTTCCCTGCCGCTGATGCCCCGTCATCGCTCCCACACAGCATCAGCACGCAGCCCGCTGCCGTGTGACAGGAGCTGTGACTTTGTTTGGGAGCCAAGCACCAGGAACGAGTACCAGGGGGACGTGGCTTAGTGGGACAGGAAACATTAGCTATCTGTGATAAAACGAAAAGAGCGGCCAGTACACGTCCGACACACTTCGAGGCATCGCTCCATGGCTGGCAGAGAATACTGGCAGCCCTAAAAAGAAAATAAAGAAATAGCTTTTCCATTTCAAGGCTGAATTTTAAAAGAAGTGAGTAATTTTTTTCTTGCTCATCTTACTGTGTACACACACAAAAAAGCCCCCAGCAAGGTCATCTGCATGTTGCAGCAACTGCTGGCACAGGAGGGCAGGGGGGTGTTTTCAGCCCCACGGAGGGCTTACAGGGTGGTTGTGCAAGCACGAGCCAGTTGTCTGTGGGCTGCTACAGCCTTGCACATCAATCAGGGTTTCTTTTTTTTTTTTTTTTTCCTGGTGGAAAAGCATTTTGGGGGATGTTTCTGGCTAGAAGAAGCTCTCTCAAAACTCCCAATTTCTGAGTAGAATGGGCAGGTGACGGCAGAATGGCAATAAAACAAGGACAGAAGAGCATCAGGACCCTCTCTCATGTTTAATGTTTTAGCTAAGGCAATTCCAGTGCAGGAAAAGCTGCTCTGACACTGGATTCGTATCTACACCATCCATCCAAGTTATCACGGGGCTGATAACCTCCCTTTGCTCTTGCTGTCTGCGGCAAACAGAGGAACCAAATATCTCAGGAAACAGGCAATAACTTCGGATCCCTCCACTCCTGCTGGGCTGTTTGCACAGGGGCAATAACCAGAAGCAGGAGCCACCTGAATCTGGTGCTACCCCCCCCACCCCGAGGTGGCTGTGGGTCCCACCCTGTGGTGCTGTGGTCATGCTCAGCTCCATGACCAGGGCACCATCACTGCTCGGAGGCCTCAAGCACCCGACCTGCTCCTGCATGACCTTGGGTGTGTGGCACAGGTGCCCCAGTCCCAGATTTCCCCTTCTCCGAGGCAGAGATAGGAGAGGAAGAGGGCTGAGAGCCTTGTGGAGAGGAGCTGTCACAGCACGGGCAGCTATCATCCGCGGGCCGGGCCCCGAGCACACCGCGGTGTGAAGAGTGCTGTTCCCTCAGAGGACCCCAGGCCTGGCACTGAAGCCAAGGACAGGCTGTGTCTGTGCTTTCGCGGAGCCCCAGCTCGCTCTCTATTTCCATATTTCTAGCTTTGCAGGCGGATGTAGGCACAAAAGATGCAGCAAGGGACAAAACATGGTCAAAAATTACAGTTAATGAAATAATTGCCTCCTAAACAGCATATGACACAATACTTGAGTCCCCTGCAAGTTATAATCAACACCATATGTACAGTCATAAATATCAGAAATATTTACAAAACACTGACAAGATCTTAATAACAAAAGCAGTGATTTCCTCATCTTGCTGGAAGCATTACAAAACGTGTGGTAAATTGTCTCATTCGAAATATCCCGCTAACCGCAGAGCGCAGTGCGCCTCGTTGTAATGGTTACTCACCCTATATGCATTCACTGGCACGTTTAATCTATGATGGCTGATTACAAACCATTGCAGGACAAAGATTACGAGGCAGGGTCGATACAGATTTTGTTTGTGTGAAGCCCGCTGTTGTCATAGCACCCTGTTGCACAAAAGGTAAACCAAGCCACCATCCGACCATTTCCTACGCGGCAGCAGCTGGCATTGATAGAGACATCCATCAGGGTGACTGGAAAAGACTGTAAAACTGGCCAATTTAAAGTGGCTGTGATTAGTCTATACTGGGGCAAATGTCTCTGTTTTGGTTTTTCTTCCAAAAAACTAAACGGAACGCCTCTGGCTTTCCCCACAAAGTCTCTTTAGGAAAACTTGTGAGTGCTGCAGTCAAACCAGGCCATTCACGCTGATCACGGGCCTCAAGTGGGTGCCAGCGAGCAAGATGGCTTCACTTCCAGCCCCTCACCGGGGAGCTGATGGCACTTTCCCTGGAAATTCAGTATGTAGCATTAGGGCGAGACCCCACAAGCCCCATCGCTGGTCCCTTGGGTGTCAGGACACCTTGAGAGGGTTCAGCTCTTACCGGGATCTGTCGCCGTCTTCTGCTCTGCCCACCTTCAATGCTGAAAGTGGAGGCAGTGCTGTCAGCAGCAAGGAGGAGCTGTGCGGTGTTTCCAGGGTCCTTATCTCACAAGCCAAAAATCTCGCAGTGGAAAGATAGAAAAATATTATCAAGAACACTAGAGTCCCCACGGTACTGTTTGTAGCTTCATAAATTAGAAATAAACTGTTTAAAAGACTCCAGTTGGCAGCCATTGCAATGGTTGATTTAAAAAAAAGGGGGGTGGGGTAGGTGGGGGAAGCCATTTGGGCACTTTTTCTAGAAAGGGCTAACGTTGCTGCTTGGAAACAGGCAGTCGGACAAGTAAAGGTTTGGGTTTAGTTCTGATTTGGGTTCAATTAAAATGAAATTGTTTCATTTCAGCTCTGCTGTGAATTCAACGGGTCTGCAAAGAACCACGCCAGTGCAGATTTCCTTTGAGAGAAAAAAAAAAAAAAAAAAAAAAAAAAAAAGCACTTCAGATGGGACTTCTTTCGTATTTCATTTTGTTTGGAAAACACAGGCATTGTTCCATCTTCTTGTTGCTCTCCCCCTCAGTTCATTGGAAAAGATGAAAGACCAATGTTCGTGCTACGCTAATCGCTGCACCCTCACTACTGGCACGGGTTCTGGGCAGAGGTCTCGCTTCTGGGCTCTCATTCGCTTGTTTTCCAAACAGAAACAGAAAAGGAGCCACCGTTTTTACAAAAGGTCACAATCTGTCTTAGTCTGGGGAAAAAAAAAAAAAAAAAAAAAAAATCTGTTGATTTCAATGAATTTTGAATCAGGTCCAGAGGTTTTAATTGCTGAAGCTTACACTGGTTTCTAAGTTTCAGTGTTCATTATGGTGTGCTTTTTGTTTGTTTGCTTGGTTTTTGTGTGTGTGTGTGTGTTTTTTTTGTTGTTGTTTTGTTTTGGTTTTTGATCATAAAAATATCTTGAGAAAACCCTGGTAAAACAACATTCCCTTGTAGGAAAATAACAGCCCTGGTTTTAGAACCGTTCTGCACGTACTGTTTTACATCCTCTTAGTCAAAAGTTAAAGCAGAAAAATAGAGGTGTATTTTCTATACACCTTTATAAAGACATCACCATTGATGTGGGAACAGAATCAACATCAAGCAAGGCAATCCTTGTTCTACTCTATTTATGTCCTTACAGAGACACTTATTATCGTGTTAAAAGCTCATGAGGGGCATCTCTAAAAGCCGTAAGCAATGGTGGGCACTTGAGAAGACAATAAATCCACAGACACTTAATTGCAAACACATAACTTTTCGAGGCTGCTGAGAATCAGCATTCGTGAGAGGTTAGCACTTTAAAACATTGTTTATGTATCAAATATTAAATTCAAATGCCTACAGGTTAGATGTTTACTAAGGAAAAGGAGAGTCTCCTTGTTACAAGGATTGCCTTGGAGGCCAAGCAGAGCACCGCTGAAATTAGGGGGACATGGTGTGGGCACTCACATCTCTCACTGCAAGAAGGGGGACAGGAGGGTGAGCCTCGTAATCATGCTACATGAAAAAATCAACTGGAGCAACTAGGTGGGTCTTTCCTGCAGAAGAGATCTACACAGGTTGAAAGCCTTCCTCTTAGGCCGCAGGAAAAGCTTAGATCAGCTCTTAATCATTTTAAAGCTAGAAAAGAGCCCAAACAACCATTCCTTTGACATAGTGAGAACTCTTTCAATAGATACCTCTTTATTTGAAATGGAATGCATCTTGAAAAATATGAAAAATAAATCACATCTCTCGGAAATCATTTATGAGTCATATTTACACACAATCTTTTTGACGACACTGATATTTCTGCTCACAATAGGATATGCTAGAAAACATTTGGTACATCACTGCAGCTATAATTCCAAAGCTGGCATTTGCATATCATGAACAGTAACAGAGAGGAAATACTTCATGATGTCACAAAAACAACATCCACTTGATCTTTCCTTTTTCCCCCAGTTTCTAAATTTTCTTGGTACAAAACGGTCACCACAGCTTGAATTTTCTGGCTGCATCCTGCCCCTCAGCCGCTCTTCACTTTTCTTTCTTTATTTTTAATCAAGATGTAAAATTTTGACCTCCTTATTGACTGTCTACAACTTTGTTACCTATACCAAGCATTTTCCTATTTCATTTTACTGGCGTTGTTATTTATTCTCGATAAATTTATTTAAACCATATATTGGTTTTTGTTTGTTTGTTTGTATTTTTTTTTTTTGGGGGGGGGGGGGTTGCTTTGTTTCTAGTTTGGCTATTTGTGGGTTTTTTGTTTGTTTTGATGAGGGGAAAGACACCGTTACTCCTTTTCTTGCAGTTCCAATATGATGGAGCATAATCTGCTGGCCCCACTTTCACAGCCATTTCTTACGAGGCAGTGACAGACGATATTTAACCAAGCAGCTCCAGTGAAGACTTTGGTCAAAAATTGCTATCAGCCGAGAACACTGGGGAATTTAGAGGGTGAGAAAGTTACCGGACTGACCACGTCGGACACCTCAGCCTTCTTTATACTGACACGGTATGATCCACAAGCGTGACTGTCCCCAGGGGACCCCAGCCCCTTTGTTTCCCTTCGGTTTCCAGCACATTGGGTGCCCGTGCCCATCCCACCCGTGACCCGTCAGCCCAGGCTGAGGCACAGAAACAGCTCGAGGTGGATGTTGTGACGTGACCGTCTGACACCAGCATTTCTACAAAGGTAACACGGTGGGGCAATGACAGCAGGCAAAAGTTTGTCGGCAAACTAGATCAGTCCAAAGGGTTTTGAGAGAGCATCCTTCAGAACAACTTAAAACAAGAAATTTGAGGTGAAACACAATGTTGACCTTGAACTGGTGAATAAACAGCTTTCATTTTGAATTTCCTTTGTTTTTTCAACCCTTTACGTCAATTATATCACCAAAACCCTCATTTTTTGTTTTCAGAGTACAAATACTTCCAAAAGAGCAGTAACATTTCAGCTTTACACCAGATCCGTAGACTTGGGTGGCATTCAGTGGGCTTGTGCCTGCCTGGGACAGGAATACCTGCCTCCAGAGAAATATGCATGTCTCCAATCCAATAGGAACAGATTTTCATCAAGTACATTTATTCTTCATTAGGCTGAAACATATTTTAGTAGGTGAGATACCAGCGATATGCCTGTATATCTGAAAAGGTGGATTAGTTACTCAGTAAACTGTAATTAACGACTCTAAAGAGAGGAGCCAAATTACAAATTACAGCCTATTTTGTAAGTCTCCGACTAGCTCATTAGAGAACCCCCTTGCAGCTCTAACATCCAAGCATTAGCAGAATGATAATGGCAGATGTACAGAGATGTGGAAATTGGCTATTATGATTGCCAAGACAGCGAATCTAATCCTAGAAGATGTAGGGCACCTTCGACTTCAATTAGTCTCCAAGTAATAACTTTGTTAGGACAGCTGTAATCTACCTCCCCAGGCTTGTCGCACAACCTTTTTGAGGGCCAGATCTGAAAGCAGTGCTCGGGGACAACCACAGAGGACAAGGGAGGTCTGGGCTTTAACTCTGCCACATTTTGTGTGTCTGTGCGTGTGACCCAGACACCTGGGGGCAGGGGAGAGAAGAGGACAGAAAGAGACCTCTGGTTACTCCTTGCAGGGCTGGGAGTAAGCTCAGGCGCACAGCAGACCAGAAAGGACCATCGCATGCAGTAGCAGACTCTGACTTCTTTTGAGTGTCGCTTCAGAGTTTTGCCTAAAACACTTAGAGAAACAGCTTGAACCAAGATCGTGGGGGTTTTACAGTCAAACTATGTCTCAGTTACACAAACAATGGGGTGCTGGATGCGCAGCTTTGAAAGGTTTTGTTTATGCTCACGTAACTTGTCAAGGGGCCAGAAGCAGTTTTCCTCGCCGCATTAGTTAAAATAAATAGCTCTGCGGCTGCAGCCTTTTACCTTGAGCCAGAGACGGGGGGCCCCGAGCTGGTCTGCCCCGCTCACGAGCACAACTCGTGCCGGAGAGCACCACGAAGCGGGCGCTGCCTGGAGGGTGCTGCCCGGGGATGCACACGGGGTGCGAGCCCTGGGATGCACACAGGGTGTGCACCCTGGGAAGCACACATCCCACGGGGTGTGCACCCTGGGAAGCACACACGGCACATGGGGTGTGCATCCTGGGAAGCACACGGGGTGCGTGCCCATCCCGCCCCGGTGAGCAGCTCCCAGCCGCGCTCGCTCGCGCCCACGGCCGAACTCCCGGCGGCTTGCGAGAGGCACAGGAAGACGCACCAGCTGTGCAATTAGCCCTTTGTTTTCCAACTTGGTGGCTTCATCAACATTTTTAGAGGCGAGATCGCACGCCTCTCTCAGCATCTGACAGTGCTGAACACCAAAATTAATCTAGTTTATCTCGGCTTATGGGGGCTGTGACCAGAACGATGCGTTTGGACACTAAGACATATGCGAGATGAATTTTCAACTAGGGGCTACTTTAATGTGAGACATTTAAAAACTGCCATGAAAATAAGGTCGAGAGCCCAGACCGTTTACAAGCAGACGGAGCCTTGAACTCGGATGCTAAGAAACATTCATAAATGGTTCTCAGCTCCTGCCCTCTGGCCTCAAGGAGCCAGAGCCTCAAACCCATCGCGGAATCCAGCCGTGATTCCTGCACCACCGAGGAATCAGGTTGGATTCCCCTCAGCTCATACGTCAAACAGATGGGTTTTAGTCTCAGAATAACCCCTGGCATTACTTTTTTTTTGAATAACCAAGCGTGTATAGAATTTTATCATCTTCCACCAGGCGTGTATTTTGAAAAAATAATCATTTAAAGCCCAATTTGTAATCGCTCTTCTCAGTGGAGAGAAGAGTTTTCACGCGCAGCATGGGTTTCAGCCAAATTCCGAGCCAGACATCACATTTTCCACGTTAGCGTAATACAGCGTATTTCGGGTAAAACCGAAGGACTTTTTGTCACATCGCACGCGGCCAGGCTACCCGGGGCTTCTGTAGGGCGCTACCGAACGCCGCGCTTTTTCCTTCGCTTTTTGGGCACGGCCTATGTTCCAAAACGTCCTGCAAACAAGCCTTTGAAAACAAGAAGCCAACAAACGACCAAACTAATAAATAAGATACGTTAAAGTTACAGTACGTCACGTCTGCCTGAAGTCCCCGGGGCACCGCAGGATCCGTCCCGAGGTCCCCAAACCCGGGGCTGGAGGGGCTCCTGGGCGCGGAGGGCGGCCGGGCGGGGGGTCCCGGCCAAGCCCGCTGGGTGTCCCGGCTTGGGGGGCGTCCGGAGCCCCCCTCGGGGGGCCGCGGGGCCGGCGCTAGGCGGAGTTGGAGGCGCTGCGGATGCGGGGGCCGTGGGGCTGCTGCGCCAGGTGCTGCTGCTTCTGGCGGGTGGAGCGCACGGCCAGGATGGCCTGGCGGTTCTTGTACTGCACCATCTGCAGCGTGATCGCCGCGTTCCAGCCCTGCTCCTGCGCGCACCGAAAGTCGATCTCCTTGCCCTCGGCCATCACCACGGTGAAGTACACGTACTTGCCCTTGCGCTCCACGCAGTCCACCGTCTTCATGTTGGAGAAGTGCAGCTCCTTGATCTTGGCAGCCGGCTCGGCGCCCGGCTGCTGCTGCTGCTGCTGCTGAGCCGGCTGCTGGGGCTGCGGCTGGGGCTGCTGCTTGGGGGACGCGAGGAGCAGCCCCTCCTCGGTGAGGATGCAGCGCTTCTTCTTCCAGAGCTGCAGCAGCCCGTCGCTCCTCTTCTCCAGCACGCCCTCCTTCACCGCCTTGCAGCCGCTCTCCAGCATCCTCCCGGCTCCGCGGGGGCTGGGCTCGGCGGGCGGCAGCCGGCACCAGCCCAGGAGCCGCCGCCGGAGCGCCCCGGCCCGCGGGATGCGGAGCGGCTGCCGCCCGTGGCGCGGCGTGGCTGCGCCCTCCCTCCGTCCCCTCCCGCTCGCCTTTTCAGCTCGCCTCGCCCACCCCGGCCGGAGCGACACCCAGCGGAAAGGGCGGCCCCCGGCGCCGCCCCGGCACCGCCGCCCCTTCGCCGGGCACCCCGGGCGGAGGAGCCCCGCAGGGAGGCCGGGGATGGAGGAGCCGAGTTTGGGCTGGGGAATGGGCTCGGCGCTGCCAGGAGCCGCCCGCAGCCCCCGCCCGCCTGCTGCGCTGGCGAAGCGAGCGCGGTCCTCTGCCTCCTGCAGCAGGCTGGGGAAGGATAAGGAGGGGGAAACTCCCGGCTTCGAAACGTTAAGAAGAGACTCGGAAAACCTCCGACCCAGCCCCCAGATAAGACCCCTTTTTGTGGTGATCCTGCCCTGTTGCCACACGGTTGCTTAGCGTTAGATCTCTGCCCCCCCGCCAGCTTAGGGGTTTTGGTTGCAGAAGCCCTTTATTTGCATAGAAAAGGCCAGTGACTGAGGGTTAAACTGTTGAAAACCCTTTGATGTATCAGATGCAAAACAAGAGCCGATATAACTGAACGTGGCAGTGCCAGCTAACATAACCTGAGCGGTGTGTCTCACTATACTCAAGAACACTGCTTTTGTTTTATTTCTTATTTTTAAACATGTATTTAACGAAGCCCCCCAAAAATAAAAGCTGCCTCCTCACCCTGCTCCTAGCAGCCAGGAAGCAGGTCATGCCATGGCACACATCAGGAAAAAAAAATCTGCATTAATGATTGCTTGAAGGGAGCTTCTCTGAGTTTCCTCTTGCACATCTTCCAAGTTTGAACTTCAGGAGTAAAAGACAAGCTCCTTTTGAGTAGTTGTTTACCTCCCAACGATTTAAAGGCAATTAAAATTATATTTTTTTTTTTTTTTTTTGTCTTTCCTAAAGTAACTAGGCAGAATCTTAAATCAGGAACAAAGGTAAATTACTAGCTACAGTCTGAACAACAAAAAGAGGGATTGGTATCTTAAAGGTCACTTCAGATAACAGTCCCTTCCCCTTGGAGCTTAGTATACACACTAAAAGTTAGTCCCTTCTCTCAAGTCTCAGGCTTACTTTAATAGAGGCACACATTTTAAGAAGAGCTCAACATCATTCACAGTTGTCACAAGCTGTAGCTCATTGCCATTTGAACCTAAATTCCCCCTGCGATTACTTTCATCTACTGATGCTCACACAAGGAAACACACACAGCTCAAATGGAGTAAGAGAATCTCCCAGCTTTGCACATTTGTTTTTCCACATTTGTTTTGCATCTACTTCACTCTTGATTAAGTGTGGAAGTGTTAACATTCATCCATATTCATCTACAGCAATCCACAACTTGATTAAAAGACTAAGTTTATAAGGCACAGGACATTGAACTACATCCACAGAACACAAGTTCCCAACAAATTTCCTAAAGGGGGCCTACAGGAAAGCTGGGAGTGGAGTGACAGGACAAAGAGTAATGGTAGTAATGGTTTTAAGATTTTTTAAAAGTGAAAGATTTAGATTAGATATTAGGAAGAAATTCTTCACTGTGAGGGCAGTGAGGCACTGGCACAGGCTGCCCAGAGCAGCTGTGGATGCCCCATCCCTGGAGGTGCTCAAGGCCAGGATGGGGCTTTGGGCAACCTGGTCTGGTGGGGGGTGTCCCTGCCCACGGCAGGGGGGTGGAGCTGGGCAGTCTTTAAGGTCCCTTCCCACCCAAACCATTCTGTGATTCTAATTGACCTGCACACTTTTGGTTGCTGCTTCATTACTCTAAGTGAACAGTCATTTGCTTTCCAGCAAACACACTAACCAGTAGTCAACTCTAACCAGTAGTAGGGAAACTACTGTAGGAGTCCCACGTTATTCTGCAGCAAGCATATTTCTTCCCCTGCAACCCTGCACTGTAACATTTATATAGATTGTGTTAACATGAGCTTTTTTTTTTTTTGCTTGTTCTCAGTGCTGAGAGTAATTTGCATTTAAACAAAAGAGTGCAGAAGGCCATAGAATTTCATCCTTTATACAGGAGAAGGGGATTAAGAAGTTCATTCCACTTTGGCCTTCCATCACGTAAAGTTCTCAGTTGTCTTGTAGTAAACGTTGGGTGTCAGCTTTTTGACCCAGCTCTAAGCACCACGGACATACTCTGCTAATGTAGATACTCACAACAACTGTTTATTCCTGGTGAAATTCACCTAAGCAGAAGTGATGTGATCAGAAGGAAACATGCAAAACATCCATTTCAAATTGTATTCTGTATGTCAACAAATATTAACAGCCATTTAAAATACACTACATTTGACCAAAAACACCAGAGCAGTCAGAATTTAGGAGACTTGGGTTAGAGGAAATACTGACAGGTTCATGGTAGAACATGATATCCCAAATTTTATTGCTCAGAACTCACCAAGTAACAAACCTTGTTTTCCTAGATGGAAGTCACAACCGAACCTCCTGAAATGTTTCTTAAAATTGGTATGTTGAAAACCCACATTCCCCATGGTTAAGCCCACTACATGTCCCACTGAGATGTTACTTTTCTTTAACTATGCATTTAAACCACTGCAATGACATTAAATGTTCTACAGCTGCCACCGTTAAGTTCCACTAAATACAGGTTCTGCATCTGTTCCTACTTTGAGAAAACTGATATAGCTGATGCACAGATGCCTCCTACTGTCAAACCTGAATTACTACAACCTGAAGAAACTGATTCCTGAAAGAATCTAAATATTCCTGAAAGAATCTAAATATACGATCAATCTAAATATAAGAACCATTTTTCTTTCATTAATTTTTTCTTTTTGTTTAAATGCTCTAAGTTAACACTGGTAACATGAATATTTGGTCATTAGGTACATTCAGACTCCTCTATCATAAGCTCCCTAATTTAAAGGCTCCAGTAGAATAAATTTTGTATGTGTAAACTTAATTACTCTTACTGTAATTACTCTTTAAAGTGTTCTTTTTAAACCCTGAGGCAAGTTAAAAACTGCTTTGGGAAGCCACCAGGAAAGACTAAGCAGCCCATAATTTTACTGTTCTCCTGGGTAATAAAAAAGAGCAGCTTGATACCAACAACCAACTCCTAATTTCAGAGATGCTAGATCTACGCTGAGTGGTAACAGATCTGCGCTGAGTGATAACACCCAGGTCGTTACATAGAAATAAGTGGCTTAAACAGCAAAAGGGTTAAGGGGGAAACTTAAAAAGAAGCATGATCTAGTCACTGCTGGACAGAAGGAAGATGAGAAAATAGACAACCATTGAGAAATGCATGACAAATTGAAGTGTTGCAATATGATTAAAACGATTATACCGAGTGCTTACTTAATAAACAATTTTCTTGACCTTTAACATCTCCAAGTAACTTCACTGAACTTCCTGCTGACTGAACACTGAAGCACCAAGCAGGGAATCTGGAGAGCAGTCGTTTCCTTGTATGAATTCCTTCTTCCTGATACCGGTGCCTATCTCTCAGTGCACCAGGCATCACCAGATGAAGCATTCACCCAGACTACCAACTGCATTGCCCCAGGCTTTGCGTTCCCCACGAAGCACAGTATGGCAGTACCAAGTGAAGCTGTGTGCAAGGCACAGACTGGCATTGCCGCTGCTCCGGCCTGGCTTCTCCAGAGTTCCTTGCACTTCACAGGTAGCTGTCTGTCTTCCAAAAATTTTATAAAGCACTCGAGCACCCACAGGAGAGCAAAGCCAGCCTGTAAGAGGGTTTAAGTGACCTGAAGACTCTCAGCGTTGATCACCTAGTGCTGAGTAAGACATGCTGTGAGTTCAAACATACCACTGCTTTTCATCAGCTCCAGGATAAGCATCGAGTTTGGGTGGGTACTTGCAACACTTGAGCACATAAAAGTACGTCTGACAACAGCTGAAATTCAGGAGCAGCAGAGGGGACTCTTGTGATCTCAGCACACTTCAGTTAGATACCAATTGACACAACAAGAGTTCTTCTGGTAAACCTCCACACTCCTTTTGCACCCGTTTCTAGTATACACCAAGCAGATCCAAATGTGGAATACCTTATCTTTTGCTTGGTGTGCTCTGTGCTTGCCTGCTTCGCTTGTTCTCGTTTTCCTGCAAGAGCTGAGGGATGCAGGCCACATGTGGAAGGCTAACAGCAGCCTAACAGAAGGATTTAAGAAGCGATGAGATGGAAGCCATCACTTGGCAGCCTGTCATACAAGGACTTCTAGCTCATCTTGGTCTGACTGTGTAGGACCCGTAACAGTTCTCAAGCAGAACTGATCAGTTCTGAAGTGCAACCAGAGGTTGGGGTGGGTATCAAACTACTTCATTAACCTGTACAAGCAAGCCTTGGACAGGGCTACACTACCTGGAAAAGGCTACATCAGCACAGAAGGAAGGAGAAGCTGCTGTAGAGCTGCATGCACCTTCCCAAACACCTGCGCAGATTTAGCTCCAACACACTACATAGAGAAATGCCTTTGTTATCAGACTGTCCCTTTCATACAGAGCTCAGCATTTTGTTTCCACTGAGACCACCACAGTGCAATCTTCACACCCAGCACAACACAAGGCGTCTGAGAAACAACTGCTGCATAGATGTTTGTGAATACAAAAATCTCGGGTGATTATCTCACATTCTCTATCAATTTCTGATTCAGGTCTACAGCAGTGGGCTCTAAAACAAAGGGAAAGTTTAAGCATCAGCTTGAAGGCAAAGATGAATACAGTAAGCTCTTGCACTTTTCTACATTGCTTTTCTTTTAACAAGTAAAAACCATATCAAAGTTATACTACCTGCTATATAGCTTGGGAAACATTGGTTTCAAGAATCTAAGAAGTTTAAGTAATTAAGTCTAAGCCTGTGAAGCTAGTTATAGAAGACCTCAGTAAGAAAATAAGAAAAGCTGATATGCCAAGTATTTACATCACCCCTCTCCAGAAAACAAGCCTTAAGAATGCTAAGCTTAAATCTGGTCTACTACTTCCTTTCAGGACACTGTTTCAAGTCATATTAACGAAGCTGTACCATACAGGAAAACCCATTAGTGCTAACAATCTAACCTACAGTTGTTCGAAATGTAGAATTCACAAGCAACACCCCAATCCATCAAGCACAAGCTCTGAGCATCCTTCCACCTCATGCAAAGTCTCAGTTAATTCTCCTGCCTCTTTCCTCATGAACCTCATTTCTCTCCCCTCTGATAGCTCTCACTTCAATATAGTGACCAAAACCAGAACACCCCACTCGCACAAATATTAAAACCTTAGTGGAGCACAGTGCTGCAACAGCTGACTAAGAAAACTGATTTCTAGTGACACATTTTCCTAGCCTGAAGTTCATAAGATAACTAAATTACTCTCCTGAAATACTAATGAACAGTTTCTCTACAGCTGGTAGAAATCCATAGGAAGCAAAAAGAATGAGTCACAATACTCCAATCAGTGGTGAAAGTTTGATGTTCCTGCTACATACTGCCTTCCCGAATTGCTAAACAAGAGTTGTTGATCACAAAACCGTGCTAAGCACTGAAACAGTTTGTATTTAACCAACGCCGTAAGAACTGGCACCTCAATTTGTATGATTATATCCTTCCTTTTGCTGCAGCCTGGAGAGCACAAGAACTGCTGATTTAGTACTAGCAAACCAATCTAGAGAGCAGCTCAGCAAAATATGTCACACATAAGGATTCATGGCTCTGGATATTGCAGGCTACAAGTGATCTTTAACATCTACCAGCTCTCCTTTTTAAACACAGTATCACATTGTATAAGTAACAAGAAAGTAACTTAAACACAAGCTACATTTCATAGGAACAGTGACTTCAGAAATTTGTTGGACAACTTGTGACAGCGCTTCCTCTTTTCAGGACACTGTTGCCAGATGCTGCTAGCAACAATGGGCTAAATCTAAGTAAGGACTTCAGATACTTCTCATGTCCAGAAACCTGAACTCCAAAGCCCTGAGTTAGTTACTGACGGGGGCCATAACACACCGTCAGTTTGGTCTCTGTATACCCTGAAGTTCAAGTTTCAACAATAAGCGCTTGGTTTCAACTTAATCCTGGGAGACCTTCACAGACACCAAGTGATACCCAAACACCCAGCAGGGTCAGCATCTCAAAGGATAAGCATATTCTGTCAGGATTAACATTATCACAAGACCACAACCACATCTACTTTAAGACCTGTACCATAGTTATGTTAACCTTTTATTACTGTATTTTTTATGCTGTGATCTAAGTGTTTATTTAGGTTAACACAAAAACATAGCTTAGTACTGTTTCATACACAGCTTTAGATAACAAGGGCTCCTTCTCTCAGATCCATAGCTATCTAGAGATATCTAGAAAGGATAAAGATGACACCTGGCAGGGATTCTGAAATTATGCCCTGCAGTATTCAAAACTTCAAGGAATACAAAGAAATCACTTCTGAGCACAGTAGACCTGCTTCCTCTCAGGCATCTGTGGATGAAGAATGGCACTTGGGATAGGCTTCATTATGTATTACCTACCTTCTAAGCAAGAGACTTACTGGAGAAACTTCATCCACATTTTTTTCAATGCTTTCACCCTTCATGGCTACCTCAGTGTATCACTGGCAAGGAACAGAGCAGCTACTGCAGAAATAGATGCATGGTTAGCTGGGTACGTCTTCATTGCCCTGTGAGGACCTTCTCATCCCCCCCAAAAGCTGCCTACATACTTATTTTGAAGCTCAGAATTTCTACAATTATGTAAAGAACAAGCCTGTAGAGTACAATAGCATCCTGCTGACTGGAAAAAGTTGAATGGAAGACATCAGTTCATGGTCTCCTCAAGATGAGTGCATTCAAACCTACATCTCAAGAGCACCTTCACTGTAGGCTACAGACAAAACTAGTATGAAAGGTCTAGCACGTGCTTCAACTTACAGTGAACATCTGGTATAGACAACGCATGAACCACAGCATGCAAACAAGCATAGTGAACAAAACATTCGGTGAGGAATGAAGAATTCCTTGGGTTTTGGTTCCTCCTCTTTAGATGCTTAATAGTGAGTACAAACTAGAGTATAGCTACATGTTCTAGTAGTCTCTCAGGTTACAGAGCAGATTTTGTTCAGTACAATGTAGCTCTGTCTACAGAGACTGGAAATACATGCACCTTTCTTTGGTCCAGATTTCACGCTAATAACACAATGCCTTAGAATCAGGAATGGCAATATTCAAGTCCTTCATCAGATCTAGCCCCACTTCTAAAATACTGTCTTCTCAAAATGGCAGTGTTGACCACTTGCTGAAACATGTAGCTCAGATTCACAAGTATCATGCTGCAAATGGAAAGCGTGAATCAAAAGCTTTCCAAACTGCTTTCAAAATGCCATGTAAGTTGCTTTTCAGTGACTCAATTTGTTTCTAGCAGAGTAAACTGAAGCATGAAAGATACGCCTTATTTTACACATGCGGATACAGACATCATAATAAAACAAGACTAGCTTCTGAAAATACTAGGTTTTATTCACACCCCAGTGGTAAACAATAACCTTAATATGAGGACTAGGTTTCTTCTGTAGATCACTATGTCACATAAAATACAAAACCCATAGCATAAACAAGCTGACAGTTATGAATGTTTAATGTGGTCTCGCTGGAAATTAAACAAGTCATACTAATCTTCTCAAGTAGTCAAATTCAAAATGCATCATCATCTCCTAGTTAGTACAAGTCACTGCCATTTCTATAACAAAGTAATGAAGGCACAGCTAGTGCAAGCAGACTTAAACCCGTTCAGACTACTGGGCTGAAAAATACTTTGGTTGGTTCTTCAGGAGAGAGTTTTCTCTAAACAAATATTGGTCTCGGTTAACAGTTCTGATAATCTTCACAGCTGCAGTCTAATAGCTACATGACAAAGACTTCACAAGAACCAAACTATGTAGCAATGAATTAACATTCATGCTTTAGGGGATTTACTGCATTCTACATATTGGCAGAAAATTATACTGTTAAAATGCTAGGTAGATTGAACCTACATTTTAAACTGGTTCTTATGCTTTTGATTTGATTTTATTTTTTTTTTTAACAAATTGGTTACTTAATTCTACCAAGATACAAAACATAAGGCTGTAAGTAACTAATAGTTGTGTTTAGGCTATTACAGTGCAGGTAATCCTCAAGGCCACATACACACTGCTTCACTGCTGCTTGCATTCTGCTGGGTTTTGATCCTTCTGCTAAAAAAAAAAAAAAAAAAAACAACAAACAACGAAATATCAGTTTACAGATATTAATACTTCAAAGGAGTTATTAGAATTGCTAAGCACACTTTCAAGTTCCAGTATTCAATCTCTTGCATCTTTTCCCCTAAGCTAATTGCCCAGGGTTAGTAATACTGCCAACCAAAGATACCAATTATCTTTGGGTGTGGCAACATTCACAACACTTATTTTGTTAATGCATACATATATATGATGGATGCAGAACAAAAATCAGTTCAGAATTAAGTGCAGTGGGATACTCTGAACAACACTGAAACTGGAAAAGGAGGAGGTCAGTTATGTATCATATCAAACAGGCTGGCTCAGAAGCATAGGCTTCAGAAACAACCATACCTTCTATACAGTTTGAAGCAAAAAGCCTTCCCATAGTCAATAAAGGCACAGCCTTTCTCTAGAAGCCATTGCATAGCGGTACACTGAAACACCAAATCATGGTATGTTCTTAGCAGTCTGGAAACTTCTCTTGAAATAAATTCCAGTTGCTAGAAAAATCCCAAGTGCAAATTAGGAGCACTTCTATACTGAAGCAGGCTATCAACAATACCTCACAGTATAATATGGGCATTTATGGAAAAGGGTCTGGGTGGTTACGAGTTCTGTTGCAAGTTTTACTACACTGCTTTGTCTGGGATTCCTATTCTCGACCACGGTGCTAACTTTCAGCCTGTGATTAGCTTACAACTATGTGTTATTTCATACTGTAGAACCACTGCCATCTGTTTCTCTAAGCCTTTGGCAGTTCTCTGAAACAGAACATACAATCTTGCCCTTAGCTGTTTAGCCTAACAAAAAACAATCTCAAGTGGTAGAAGCAAGAAGCCCAATTTGCATCTCTTTTGGGCTTTCTTGAACTAGAAGCAATTTAAATACACTATTGCAGATGAAATATCCTCATTAGGTTGTACATTTTGATTAATAGTTCTATACCCCACATCTTTTCAACTACAATGTTAAAATTATACTATTTTGATTGCAGTTCAAACCATTCCTACTGAAAAACATACTGCCTCATTTGAAATAATAGGGACATGTCACAGCAGACATTGAGTTAATAGCTTCATTTTCTGACTGCAGCTTTCACCTTTCACCATCAGGTGTTTCCAGGATGCCTTTTGCTCAGCTGGTAAAAAACTGTCAATGTAGTGCCTTGCAATCACTTTCAGCTAACTGACCCTAATAGCCATTTGCCCTGACTGAAATTTAAAACAAAGCTGCCAGTTTGTTGGCTGCCCATGCATTCCTGAACTTTGACTTCTGCTACCTCAAGAAATAACAGGCTTGCTATCACCTCCCCCTGAGAAAAGTGATAGATTCCCCCAGCACAGTACAAGAATCACCTTTTAACAAGTTCCACAAACCTGAACGCTGATTGCTTTAACAGTTCTCTGCATGTTCTTATGACTACCATTCAACATTTTCATCACTGAACTGAAACAGCAACTTGCAAGTTAATAGAAAACTAAGCTTGATTAATTTCAGTGCTCAAAGCCAAACATTACTTTTACAAAAACATTTCTTAGTGAAAGAACTTAAAGTTGCCACATAAATACTACTGTCAGAACTGGGACTAAAACAGTCTCAGCCAAAAAAAAAATCACCGTAAGAACTACTAAATGCTCAAATTAAAACTTGAAATTTAGCCTATGTTAAATATTAGGGATGTGAATGCGTATGTCTATTTCAAATATTCCTTGTAATTTCTTACTTTTGGGTCATAATCGGGATCGTTTTCTTCATCTGCTTCTTCTTCCCCCTCCTGAAAGAAAACAGTTGTTTACATTTTGATAGCTTATCCCCATTAGCTTCCCAAGCCATTTTCAAGAACATTGATTGCATTCTATTCTGAAATGAATTAACTACCACTTCAAATTATGCATATGGTATCAGTTTACCCTTTACAAAGTGCATCATCTTTTACTATCTGTTGCAACTTGATTTGTATGATGTCTTAGGGTTGCTTTCCCACCCTAGCCTGGTTCTATAAAGACAAGCTGTTGTACCTTACATTCAGAAGCACAACTTAAACAGAGTGTCCAAAGCATTCAAATACTAAAGGAACTTATTCCAGACAGACAACAGAAGGGAAACTATTCAAATCAAGGGAATCTGTCAACCTACCTCATCATCTGCCTCTTCACCTTCTTCATCATACTAGGAAAGAAAATAAATAGTTTTGACAATGTCATAAATGCAGTCATTTCAGACATCAATTCATTCAGGATAACTTAAGTAGATGCCAGTACCATCCACACTGTATTGTGCTTTAAGAGAGCATCCTATAGCTGACAGATTTAAAAAAGCTTTATGAATCACCATGAATAATCTCTTAAGCTACACTCTGGCAGAGAAAGCTTCCTGCTTTATATTCCTTATATGCTACACTGGAAGAGATTATCAGACTGTGGTAACACCGCTGTCCAGCAGGGCATGTCAAGCCATAAAGCAGCCCATACCATCACTTCCCTCTTCTACCCAACTCCCCACCTCCTGCTCTGGACTAAAAGGTTATCCTTCCACATTCTGAAAATCCATCTTAATGCTGGACCTGTCTCAGCCAAATCAGCTCAATAAATTCGTCAAGCTTGTCAAACTATGCTTGTTTGTGGGGAGGGAGGGAGAAGAAAGTATTTTATCTATATACAAATCTTGTTTTCTGTAGCCTGATTTTCAACCTTAGCTCCTTTAAACGCATCGAAGCAAAGCTTTTGCAGAGCTTGCTTTAAAAAAATAGCATGCTCTGAATGTGTTTATCTACAATTTTCTAAAGAGTGCCCCCTCCTGAAAGGATTAGACCTGAATCTCAAGAAACTGGGTAGCTAAGTATCACTATAACTATAAAGAGCGTTCTGACCAGCCAGATAAACAGACTAATTAGCTCTCCAGATACTCATATTTCAGACATATCCACACCCCTCTAGGAAAGCCTTACACACGAACTTCTACTCACATATCCTCTAAATGTGCAGCTTCTATCACTGCTTTTGTTATAAGAACTCTAAAAAGTCACTACTTCTGAGATTAATTAGCTTTGCACTGCTCCTTATTTAACACCCTAGGAAGTTCATCTGAAATTAATGTTGATACCTCCCATTATAAATATACCAACATTAATTACAAGAGTCAAAAGTTAGCCAGTCTTTAAGCAACATTATTTGGAAGCTTTTAGTACTTTGAAAGACTATTACTTACATCATCATCATCATCTTCAATAGCTTCTCCTGTGAAGTACAATACTGATCGGGGGACTATACGTTCACGTAAGAAATGACCTATTTCGAAGTCTGCAGCGAGGATTGCCTCAGCATCATCATCCTGCATAAAACAATGTCATTTTCCAAACCGTAAGTCAATAACTACCTTTGATGCAAAAATACAAGTTGCAGAGATTTGATGTGGCCAGATTTACACACATGCCATGCACTGACTTCATGGTTCATCATTTGCTTTATAGAAATTGAGGTTGTGAGATCAAGTATTACACTTCAGCCGTTCTACTCACACCATGCAGATAACAGTTTGCTTCTTTACTAAGCTTAATTATACAAAGTTCTGGAGTTAAAATTTTATTCTTCCCCCACATCCCAACTTACATCTAAGTACAAAAATAGTTTAATATCTCCCATAGATTTTCAGTTTGCATGCATTAAGAACCAACCACTAACTAGGTAAGCCTAATTAAATATCTCCATGGTTCCTATTAATCAACCCATTGTAAAGCATTTGCACATCTAAAAATGCTCTCTGCTCTAATAAGCTGCTAAAGTGAACTAAATTGAACTCTACCCCATCCAAGTCAACAAATACCATTTTAGTAAGAAAAATTCATGCAAACTTTATCACAAATATTCCCAAGTTAAATACAAAATCACCTAAAGCTGAACCTATTTAACAAATTCCTGAACAATATGGACAAGCACATTGTATAAAAAGGCAGGTATATTCTACTGGTGGGTCCCCCACCCCAAGCTCCTTACTTTTGATAAAACAACTTACCAGGTCTCCACTTTCAGGAACTGTAAAAGAGAGAAGGAAAACAAGTGAGTGAAGTATATATGACATTTAAAATTAATGTAAATAAACTAATATTCTGTTTACCTTCAGGGGGACTAAAGAAGTTGAAGAAGGAGTCATTGGAAACAGTTTTTGTCACTGTTCTAACTGTTCCACGACCCTTGTGTTTCTGCTTCTTCTTAATGGTTTTCAAAGTAACATTTTTTCCTTTTTTCCAGTCTATTTGGCAGCTGGAAAGAAAAGAGAGCTGCAGCTTAGAAAAATTCCACTTGTTACTAATACCTACTGAGGTTATCACAACTGTAAGGGATACAGTAAATATAAAATTAGGATATTTAATCAGTGCTATCTTTTCATTTTATACTATACTCACTAAGAGAGAAAATACCTTTTTTTAGGACTGAAGTTTTCTCATCCAGAACTTTCTCCTTCACCATTCAATCTCTGCAATATTAAGTCTCATCTGCTACAAAGTTCTACCTAGTTTCCTATCAAAAAATAACGTCACCATTTTTAGTGTGACCAAAAAATTATATAGTGTCATATTTGGTCTTAACAAGTTAAGACTAGTAATAGGTTAAGGTTTACGACTCACATTATAAAATTAATAAATCCTTAAAATAATGCATCAAGCACATATGTAATTTTTTTTTCCTTACAACTCTTGCTGCTTACAGACCAAAATCACACCCATAGGCTTGAGTGACTCTTGCAAAGTACCATGGGGACATGTAAATGAAGTGACATAAATAGGGCTGCCTGTATTTGCAGGAATTTCTTGATTAGATCCCTTAAAGACTCAAAGGAAAGAGGTAAGTTGTTTTGCAATAAGAATAAGCTGTCTTAGTTATAATACAAACAAGAATTAGGAGTAAATCATTTTCATAAAAGCAGAGTGTCATGTTACAGAGGCCTCTGCCAAGATTTACACTTTTCAGTAACCATACTAATTGAGGAACACAGAATAATTTGATCAAATATACTCAAGCAGTTAGACTAAAAACTTTGCAGGACATTTGTAGCAATGTATTACATTAAGTGACTTCACAGTTAATGAACAAATGAAGTGCAGTGAAAGTCAGTATTAACGAAGTGCACAGCAGTGCATGGGTAAAACCAAACCTGGCTATACAGCAATAGGCTCTCATTGCTACTGCTCACAAGAGTAAGAGTGCTCAGGGGGGCAGTCAGAACATTACAGAGGCATTAACAAAAAAGCAGCTAAACAAGTCATGATACATACATAAACTCCTGATGTACCTGTAAGGGCAATTATGTATGACTCGGGTTACGTCCCCTCTTTCTGTTCACAGCGAATGTGCACAGAAAAGATTAAATAATTTAAGAAACTAGCTAATTTAGAATAGATCACTAAGTAATGGGACATTTTCAAAATCCTGATGAAACTAGAGTTAGAGATGACTGTTCTCTATTCATAAACAGATTAACTGAAAGGTGCACAGAGAAGCAAACGTTCAACTGTTATAAAACCAACTGGACAATTGCAATACAGAATGTAAAACTAGACTTGCCTTCTTAAAACTGCATGTCAGAAATAAGGTTTCCAAAAAAGTGACCAAAGTAGTTTTGAATAAAAATAAAGCTATCAAGGTCTACTGGTATATTATACTATCTAGTTTCCATTTCAGCTTCAGTGATTGCACATCATTTATAGATAAAATTGTATTTTTTATTTATATGCATATATAATATATATTAAACTATGAAATGCATCATTTATAGTACATAAATTAAGAATTCTGAAAATAACACTAGATGGACACAGAAAGAATAACGTCTTAGGTGTTTCAGACTAATTTGAATTTATAAAATGGCACTTTTTAAAAAAAATTAATTTGCTTAAGTACACTAAAAACCTCAACTTGAGCCTAGCCTACAAGTTACTAGGTAACAGCATTTTTTCCAGCACCTTCCTAAGATCTATAAAAGTCTTACTATAAAAGTCTACAGTCGAATAATAATAAGTAAGAGACTGTTTCATTACCTTAAAGCTATTTAACAGCACTTACCCGGTACATCCCATGATTTCTGGTCCATCAAAGGAGAAGGGATCAGAATCATCTGGCTCTGACCTCATTCTATATGTCTTTGTCAACACTTCATTTGTGAAATAGTCATTTGGTTCAAAGTGAAATTCTAATGTGAAACTCTTAAAAAAATTGCAGAGACAACATTAGTTTAGCAACATATAAATACTTCACAGCCAAACAAAAAACATACAGCAGAACATATCCATCTCTACCAATACTGAAGTAGTGCACACAACTTATTCTAGAATTTGCTGCCCAAGTTGTGCAATAAATATTCAAATGTTTTCATTTAATCGATTGATCTTGTGCTTTTTACTTAATACACTGCTTGCAGCAATGACACGCTCTCTCCTGACGTACAGATTTCCTGGTGCTATGTTACGGAGACAGCTTATAAATTTAAAAAATTAAAGCTTAGCAAGCTATTTGCTCTCTGGCAAGGAAGTTATACGCAATTACAATAGTTATACAAAAAGCACCTGAAAACACTGAAATTTAAAGGTGAAACTTAGTCGTCAAATACTAAGGCCAAGTTTTTAACTTATCTCAACCTGAAGGATAAGTTAAATATAAATTTCTATGGTACTTCATGGCTAGCACTAAACCTTGCATTGTTTTTCTTAGGACAAGAAGCTGTATATTTCGAGACTGCCATAAGACAATTTCTTATCACAGGCCATGTTATTGATATACACATGAGCTTTAAGATAACAATCTTGTTCAATAGGTTAAACCAACCATAGGCTGTCCAACTTCTGAAAATTTCACTTTTATATCTTTTAAGTGTTTCAGGATAGGTTCATCATGCTCCTGCAAACAAAAAGAACAATTATTCAACTTTCATAAGATTAAGTTGTACAGATTTAAGACAATGCAGAGACAAAACACTGTATTTGGAATGAGTGATCCTTGACAAAAGCCTCGTTACAACATGGAAAAGTTTTCCACATACATGACCAGCAGGTGGCAACAGCAGCAGCACAGAATTTCTGCTGCATTACACAGCCTGAATCCCATGCAAACAAAATACTGCTTTTAGCAACAATACATGTTTCATGCACACATTCCTATATATTTATAAAGTGCATTACTAAGGTAAAATTACAAGTTCCACAAATAAGAGCAGAGCAAGAAGGTATTTCAAAGTGCTCTCTGCTTTGAGAGAAATAGTCTCAGAGATGACATTGAAGTACTCGCTCCATTTTCACTCTCCAACAGATGTGTCAAGTACTGTACTGTTCCTACTCCTTCCTTAAAGGGCACACTTGTATTAAGTACTTAAGCAACCTCAAGGCAACCAGGGCTACCACCTACCTGAACCATATCACTGAGCAAGTCCACATTCTTGAATACCGTCAGCCAAAATTCAGGAATTCCTTTAGGGTCTTCTTTTTCTTCATCTTTTTTTTCTTCTTCAAGCTTGGCTTTCTCTTTCATTTCCTCCTTGATAGAATAAAAATGTTATTTTTCTAAATTTTAAAAGCATAACCCACCAGGCTTGTTAACTGTGTTATGCAGTACAGCTGGCAGTACAGATTAAGTTTCATATGCCAGCTTTAAGCAATCAATTATGAATTATTACCAAAAGCAATCATTTTGAAGCTTTTTTTTAAAGAAAGCTTTATTTACTGTATTGAAACTGGTTTCATGGTAAAACTTGAGATATTGATGAGATTAAAATACTCACTGAAATTTCTTCTTCAACATCTGCTTTCCATTCACATTCTTCCTCTGTAGGTTCATAGATTGCATTGATGATTTCACTCCGCTGAAAAATTTGACCAAGAGTATTTTCATGTTATTACAGTTATTGCAATCAATACCCTAACTAATAAATCGCTCATCGTAATTTCAATGTATTAACTACTTAAACTTTTTCTGGCCCTAGAAAGGCTCATCAGTTGCCAGCTTTTCAAATACATAAATTTCATTAAATAAGCACAAGAATTCCAGAAAGTTCACCTAACATCATCACCTAACATCTGCTCAGTTAACAGAATGAGGCCTAATATACCAAAGTGATTCTGTTAACCATGGAACAGACTGAGCCTTTCTCCCCTTAACCTTAGTGATGTTCACATGAATGGTAAAATGGTGTCAGTTCAAATGAATAGGCACATATAAGACCAAAGTAATTCAGAACACGGATAAGCTTTCAGTTTGTTCCCTTGTGTTTTAGCTACAGCTTTTAAGTACAAATCAGATTAGCATTAAAATACCTTGTCAAATAAGGGCTGATAGAGAGCAGCATATTTTCTTTCCAGCTCATGAACTTCCTCGTAGAACTTCGCTTCTATCTGTGCACACTGAACTTGAAGATTCTTGAGAGCATTCACACGTCTTTTAACAACTTTAGGCAAGCTGAAAAATTTAGTGAGAGCTGTTACGAACACTGCATTCAAAGCACATGTTGACCCCTTCCTTCAGCAGCCCCCTGAATAACCAACTTGCATCAAAACAGATTTCACACTATTTTAAACTTTAAAAAGCTGAACAAATCAAACCTACGACCTGTTGTACCATGCAGACTGAAACTGTTAGCACAATCTCTTAAAAACAGGCTTAGCCTGAAAGAGAACCAAACAATTTCAAATACCTGGGGGAAATCATGAAATAAACTTGTATACAATTTAATATTAAGCTTTACATTATCATTGAGCAGCACAGCAAACTTGTAAGATTGAGCATAATTAAGAACTAACCACTGATTTGTTTGGTTTTATGAAAGTCTAAGACAGTTATTACTTCACTAAGGAAGTCAATCTTCAACATTCATATTTTTGTTTCATTTGGGAAAGAAGCTAGGACTACTGTCTTCATATTCCCCTTCATTCCTAAAATGAGCCAGAACTGTTTTTCTAAGTGAGCCACTGTATTATACACATGTAACAGGAAAGCAATTAGTGTAGTCTTCATTGTAAAGAGTTGAAAGCTACAGCTCTTAACATTAGTTTTCACTTGTACTAAATTACGCTAAGATACTTACACTGAGATACTGTTAGGACAAATCTACCTACGTGAAGGCTATTAGTGACGTTCATGGATTGCTGACAGCCTCGATTGCCCATGATATGAGACAGCCCTCGATTGCCCATGATATGAGACAGCCCCTAGCATATGGCTACAGACCATTACCATGCTAACTTTCTATACTTAAGCAGTTGGCCACATTTAAAAAGCAGCTGTTAACTACAGTGTTCTAATTGTTAGCATCAGAGTAAGTAACCAGAATGTTAACTAAGCTAAACACTGAAAGTTCATATTAATTACTAATGCTATCTGGCCTCTAATTAGGTAGGATATGCGTGTGTTCTAAGAGAGCCTTGTTCACTTTAAAAAGTGAAATCCATCTCCCTAATGACTCTGTGCTCAACATGAATATCCTATTTTTGTTTACTAAGACAATATGCAGATAACCAATAAATCATGACTTCCCTTAACCTCCTAACATGAGCAAAAGTACATCTGCTACACATGCTACCAAAAAAAAACTTAGTCATATGTGTTCAAAATGGATTGATAACGTTCTTGTTACTATCACGTTTTTCTAAAATGTAGTCAGCTTAGCCATTTGTTGCATCTTTCACTTCAAGAACATCAGAATGATGTAAAAGCAACTTAAGCAGAAAGCTTAGTTCAGGAAAAAAAAGTGTTAAGGAAGAAAATAATTAACTGTATAGGTATGGAAATATAGGCTATGCAAAAAACCACCCACCTAATGCCACATGCATATATTTAGACTAAGAGTACTGGTCTTCACAATTTCATATTAAAATAGCAAATTTTCTAACAGGTAGTGCTATAACATGCAACATGCCTAATTCCAGTACATTGGAACAGAAGTTTTAATTCCTTTACTAGAGAGCCTAGAATCTTTTGCATGCACCAGAAAGCTGTATTTTGATACAGTCCACACCAACTAGATCAAGTTTTACAATTTGTACATCCACCACATTTATGAAGTCCATAAATTCTAGAAAACAGATTAATAAAAGAGACAGCTAATACAAAGCAAATAGAAAATGGAGAAGCAGACCAAGAAATCTGAACCAAACTGCACAAGTACAATAATGGCAAGTAAAACCTGTTGCTCTGAGGTCCTGAGCAACCTGATCTAATGGGTGGCATCCTTGCCTATGGCAGAAGGTTGGAACTAAGATCTGAGGTCCCTTCCAACCCGAGCCATTCTATGATTCTATGAATACAAGCAAGTAGAAAACATTACAACACAAGAATGAAATGTCTAATTAGTAGGTGAGGGAAAACCTACTCTAAACAAGTAAGTTTCATTAAAATTATTGTAGCCAGGCACAGGTGAAGGCGTTACCGGATAACTTCCGAAAGTTAGCGGATTCTAAGCCTGAGCAGATAGATGTTTTCCTGGAACACATTTAGTTTTCCTACCAGCTTATGCATTTAGTCCCTTTACAGCCCACATAACAGGCTTTTAGGATCCCAGATTCCTGCTGACTTTTGTGCCTCCTCAGTGTCTAGACTCCATATATAAACAAACTTTAAAAAATATTTAGGAAGACATTTAAGATGCACCTGTAAAGCATAGTTAAATCAGTATGCATATGTTGAGAAAGTGCAGATTAAAGTTGCACACATTTTACAGTTATTTTCATATTGTAAATAACTAAGCATTTGGTGCGATGGCAAAGCTGCAATGCTTTTGTAAGAGAATGCCCTACTGTACTTGGAATAGATGAAGTGGTACAGTGTCTTAGAGAGCAGCTGAATAGAAGAATGCCGTGTGAAATACATCAACCTTATGACTTGTGCTCACTTCTTAGATCAAGGACCTGAAAGATTAGCAGAAGTTAACTAACATCTGTTGAAAAAACAGAAGAAAAACAATTGAATATAGAAAACCTGCAGTGTACAGCATCCAGAAAGGATGCATGTGTCCCCTCTGACTCCATAGTCTTCTGGGGCCTGCATTTATTAGGGTATTGCTGTTAGTTAAGTGCGCTTTTGTTCTAAGCTATCTCTAACAGAGGAACGTGTTGGAGTAGGAGTAGCAGCAGCAAAGCCTGTTATTCAGTAGCCATCCCAGTTAACACCAATAGCTCTGTAGGACCCTATCACAGTAAGATAGTTGTACTTCACAACTCATGTGAATATGGTGAAAAGTTCACACACATTACAAAAAAAGAACTGAAAAAACCTACCTGTTAAAACATGAGTAAAGAAAATTTTAGAAGCAAGAAATTGTTTCAAAGCTGGGTATAAGGAGTCCACATCAAGTATTGTTTGATACCTAATTTTATTAGCTTTCTGCTTACACTGTAACCATAAAATGACCATATATTTGTCCATGTTTCAGATTAAGGCAAACCTACAGAGGACATTCCAAAGAGCAGGAAAATACCTGTTAGTGTGCCATTTCACAACTGCAGGGGACTTGGTGGCAGATGCTTTCTTTTCTTCAAAAAGGCTCAAATAAAAAGCCTTCAATTCTAAAATGCACTACAGACTGACTACATTAGTTTCCTGCTATCTAGACAGAACAATGGTTTATGATTATTAATCCCTACAGACAATGTTCAGAAAGCAAGAGCACCATTTATACCACTCTGTCATACTGAATTAGAACAAATATTTTACCTCTCTATATATCCTGTAGATGTTCCTACCAGACCATCAAGCCTTTCCTGAAGAGCTGCAAGAATCTGAGGATTTTGCATCATCTGCACAGTCAGCTGCCGAGCTAAATTAAAAAAGAAAAAACTTTAAATGTACATCTTCTGAATTAATCTTGGATTACTATAAAAAAAAGCAGTAAGTTTATTATAAACACTTGTGAGAAGAAACACAGGCAGAAAAGTATTTCAAACATCCCCATTTGAGAAGCATGGATCAAATTCATCCTATCCTGATCAAAAATCTGGATTAAAATTGCCACTGTTCAGCAAACTGAGCTTTTGCTAAAAAGTCAGGCTTTATATGACACTCTTAAAAGCATCAGTTTTGTTTCTGCTTGACTTCTGTTTCAAACTCATTTGGTAAATGCAAGGTAGTAGAATTCATGCCATTAATGTAAGAAGTCAAAACTGGAGTTGGGATTTCCATTCCATTTCAGATTGAACAAGACCGCTTCAGACTTGGATTTAGATTTTTTTTTTTTTTTTTTTTTTTACAAATCTATGCTTACATCTTTTCCTGCAAAATAAATTATTCATTAGAACATTTTTAAAGGAATAGCATATCAATGCAATCAACTCAGTCTGACATGTTATTGATTACAGAATATTGGTGCTAAGTACTTGATTTTTATTAGTAACCTCTTTAGAAATCATTTTGCCCAAATGGGAAATCTGTTTCAAATTATATGGTAGAAGTACATTTTAGAAAACACACAAATTGCTAGTTTAAGTGTTCTTATTACCCATGTCAACATCAGCCCTTTTACTTCAGCTCAAAGTCTGTGCCTAAGCAACCTGGAGAAATAAGTTCAAGTTCATTTTAATAAGAATTATGATTTTTAATCATGCTATTTTGCCTTCTTCCCCCATCTTCAACACTTACAGGTATGCAAACAAGTAGTATATCATAAGGCATAGAAAATATCTTCATATAGCATTCTTTTAACTGGCACCTTCAAGTTAATGTGGAGCTTTTCAATACTGCCTGATAAATCAAGTTGTTTTTTTAAAGTAATATTCAGTTCACTATTTCTATGCCCTTCACTAGAGTAACCACGTGAATATCCTCTTCTACTTTTATGTTCTACCAATGAAACTGCATATTGAAAAATTGTATCTGAAGTGACATCCAAAAAGAGGCCTGTTTTCCATAAAGACTGTGCTATCTCCATAAAGATATATTTCAGCAGTAGAAGACGTAGCTGCTTCTTAGAAGCGCAATATCACACTAGTTAATGCCAACCACCTTGTTAGGCTATCCTGGTTTAGTCTGGTCTTACTAATCATTACTTTCTTTAACCTAAAAACCTACCCAACTGTGCTATTTGAGTCTGCTTCCAGGTATTTTTAAATATCAAACCTGTACACACACCATACATATGGCATGCCAGTGCCAACATTCCCTCAAACTGAAAGACAACCACACATTCTGTTTTGCAAGTCCTCGGACACATGACCGTTTTGTTTTTCAATTAGGTTTTTCCCAAAAAGCAGGAGTGCTTTACCAAAGTGTTAACTGAACGGTCTTCAATATATTTTAAAATGTAATTATCCAGGTAAAAAAAAAAATGTGCATGGAAAAAGATACTAGAAAGCCAGCAAAAGAACTGCTTGACAGTCTTCATTTCGGAAGACAAAAAGTCCCTAGCACTGAAATGTTCTTTGCTTACAAAATTCAATTTCCCTCCAAAATACATTATGTTGTAATTTCCACTCTCAGATGCTCATGTATAGTTGCTGGGATTAAATACTAAGAATACTGTTACTCATCTCTAGGTTCCTTGGGGACACCTGATTATTTAACATTTAATTATTGTAAGCATCTTCAGCTGACCTACATTACCCAAAATTTTGCAATCCAGTTTTGGAAGCACTTTCAACAGATACAACAAAGCCTCTAACACCACCTTGAGGAAAGTTTTCTGGTTTTTCATTAATGTTACTGCTTTGTTCAGAAGATCACGGAATATGGCATTATCAGCAATCCAAGCTATTTTATTCCAGATATTATCATCTCTCACATAAACTATTTCTCTTTTGGCTAACTGCTCTTCAGATACTACCTGTACCCTCAATTTTTAACTATAACATATAAGTAGGACTGCTCAGCACAGAGATGAAACAAGTATTCTCATACATGTTCAGTCCTTCTTTTCTTATTGTTGAGAGAAAGGATCAAAATAATAAATTTATCTAACTTTTAACACACCCACAATAACCTTCTCTTTTCCAGTTATACCACCCTACAATTGGCCAGGGCTACTTGCACTGGTACTGACCATGACTAAAATGAATGACAGTGAACAATTAATAAAAGTCATAACTAGGGAAAACAGTCCTTGCGACAGAATTTAAACAGGGTAGTGTACAAGGCATTAAGCTTTACCAATTCCTTTTAAAAAGAAAAATCCTTTTAACATTAACAAGAAAGCATGTATGCAGCTACTTTAAACGACTTGTTTTCAACTTTACCTTTGCTGTTGGCATCTTCACCAGTTTCCTCCTCTTCTACTTCTTCAACATCTTCCATATCTTGTTGATCAAGTTCAGACTGTTCTTTGCTATTAGGAATAATTAATAATAGCATTAATAAGTTAACTTTTTAAAATTATAAATGAACTCAAAGAGTCAGAGATCACATTGGTACAGGCAAACTTGATACACTAGTTTTTCATCTATGAAACTTTGAAAGTTTTAATAGCTAAAGTCAAATTTGTTTTCATAGATTCAGTGTTACTTTCAGACTCAGAACAGTTTATAAAACTTGCACCTTTTCAGAGTTTTGAAGATAAAATTCCTTTACAGAAGGATTCCTCCAGCTCCTATTGATATCAACAAGTACAAGCCTCCTTCTGCCCTACGCATCCTCTGTTATGATGTGCAGGCCTTGAGAACTGAGATTAGATTCACCCAAACAATACTTCAAATCTCACAAAATTATGAGCATTCAAAGTACAGAGAAAGCTACATTAAGGGAAATAATGGTAATGAGCAGTACTAGCATTTTACCCTCCAAAATTCCAGCTAACACGGTAACTTAACTGGTTCCTCACCCCATCTAAGCTAAGATCCCAAACCAATTTGGCATGAGCCACTCAAGCTTTCCTCCCACGTGCAACTGCGGTAAAACTCATCTTGCCACAATGTCAAGATCACACTGTAGTAGGTAGACCCTGTCCCTCATGTATCTGGAGGGAACAGCCATCTGAAGTACGTGACAAGACACAGCCTCAGTAACCTACAGATTTTACTTACTTGTCGATGTCTGCCATGCTCAGATTTCAAACCCTAGAGGAAGACACAAAATGCAAAACCAGCATTAGCTTTCATTTACAAGGTCTACAGGCAAGTGCCATAACACTGAAAAGGAAACAAACTGTGGCAGCTTTTAGAAATAGGATAAATACATATTGTAGTCTAAAGTGGCATATCCCCCATGCAGATGCTTTGAGCTTTCACTCCAAAGCATACAGAAAAACTGGAAAATGTCATTCTGGTTTAGAGCCAATAAATCTACTAACATACATCTAAATACCAGCAAAAAAAGCATTGCATTTTGTATCATAGGATTGTGTTATTATCAAGAATTAGTAGCTATCTAATTAAAAGTAACAAAATTATGGAATGTAATCTGAGAAAAAGTAAAGTAACAAGGGTGCTAAGAACCCTTTTGCTAAAGTTTACTCACTTTCAGCACATAATTGCAGACAATTCTTACTGCTGAATACTTCTTTATTACTACACATGCCTTTTTGTGGATTCATGTTTAATCCTAACTTCACAAAACCAATCCAAGTAGTTCCTCAAAACACCCAGAGAATTGCCACATATAATTAATTTGATGACACTGTACCAAGCTATTTAACAGACCTAATTTCCATGTCCTGAACAATCAGAATTTTAAGTACCTCAGTATCACCATAAGCACGCTCAAGACTACAAACGCTACGTGTTGAGACTATTGCACATCTCGCATGCCACAAAGCACCTATGTTCTCAAATATATTACAAGATGAGCAACACCTTCCACCAGCAAAATAATACTTAGAAATCTAGACTACAAAAATGTTTCTGGTAATATGTTCTAGTTGCATGTAACCAGATTCAATTCCCTCTTACGTGGAAAAACTGGAGAACCAGCTATTTGTCCATCTATTTCAGAAAAATGCAGTATCTCCTATCAAACAGAACAGCAGCACTACCACAAACCAAAGATCATCCAACAATTCATTAAGAAGCTGACGAGTTCCAGGAACATTTCTGACTCATTGTAAGTTCTTTAAGTTTCAGCTGGTGTTTGCCTGTTGTGTGACTTCAGGGTCACACATGGATGCAAGCTGCCTCTAGACCAGTTCCAGTCTCCTCCACAAACCATTCTCAGAAAAATGACTGCAGAGGCTGAAGACCTACAGAAACTAAGAACATACAACAATTACAACTCATTAGATGTCTCCATATTTCTTGGGCAATACCACAATTAGCACTGTTTCTGGTTTGCAAAAGGTTTTATCCATGCAAAATACACACCTTCGTGCAGGACCTCTGTAAGGAGGCTAGCAGCCCCTCTTGGTAAACACACTCCAGGTGCACAGCTCACCTTGCCTTCCGCAAGTTGTCATACAAGTGGGACAGACACAACCACGTTAACTATTACTGCTCCATGTAGAGACCAGCATTTCCCCACCTCCATTCTCCCCATAAAATAGCACTTCATTTTCTACCTACCTTTCTACCTACAACTCTTTCAAAGGTGCACCAGAGACCACAACCCAGGTGTCTCCCCAGGCCAGCAGGCTGGGTAAGTAGCATTCTAGGTACAGGTTTGCTGAAACAGACTGACTTCTAAGTTCAACTGAGCTTTTTTCTAAATGATGCCATGAGCTTAGCTATGACCAAGTCAGGCTAAAACAATTTTTAACGAGTATCCATCCCATCCCCAACAGGGGCCATTAGCAGATGGCTATCTACAAGCAATGACATGGCAAGAATTCCCCCATAAACTCTTGTAGCTTTCAGCTACATTCAGGAAAAAAAAAAACCACTGGCTTTACAAGTATGGATATTTAACAAGCCCATAATAAGAACTGATTTATGAAATAGTCTTCCCCTGAAACAACGCAGGCAAGCTGATATTGTTCAAGCATCAAAGCACTAAAATCCTGGGTTTTAGTTACAACAGTCAGCTCACAGGTATAAGCCCAGTTTTTCTATGCCAAGCAAGAGAGCAGCAGATGAAGTTTCACCAGCAGTTTCCACATTCTTGAATTTCCCAGCACGTCTTTGTCTTTACCATTCTGAATAACCGCCCCTCATCAGCCACCTTCGTCCTTTCACAATTAATCCCTCTTCCCAAGACCACGTGTGACCATGCTGAAAGCGTTCACTGCAGCACAGAGCCCTGCCTGGGGAGCTCCCATCACTGCAAGGTGCAGCTACGCCTGCTCTCTGCCCCCTAGCTTTTAAACAACCTACATGAGGACTATACCTTCTCCAACAAGAGCCCAGCTCACTCCAAGCCTTTGAACAACTTTCTTCCAAGTTTTTTCAGGGAATTCAAGTAGACCATATTATCTGGCAACTTTAGAACCTCCCTTCGGCATGCTCGTATCTGCTTCACCCTGTTCTTCTGTTCTCCTCGCATCAGCTTTTGCTGTATCTCAGCATTTGATCTGCCCTCTGCTTTTTTACACTACTCCATACCAGAACATTTGCAGTTGGGAGGCTTCTTCCCCAAACTGAGGAGACACTGCTGTTTGTCATGGCACTGTCATCTGCCAGCTCTAGAAAGCAGCTCGTGTGACGAGGCTGCAAGGCACCATGCCAGCAGCACCACGCTGGCAGGCAGGCAGACTAATCTGTGCAACCCACCAGCGTGGATATAGTTGCATCACATTTAGCTTGTCATTTACTTAAATAACCATAAGCTTCTCTACAAACACAATTCTACTGGTGAAAAAACTGCAGAGGCAGACGAGTATTGAGGAAACACCTTCCGTAAGAGGAGACGGTCTTGCACAATGCTTACTACAAGGTCTCAGTCTTGTGAGCTTCAGATACAACAGCAACACTAAAATGCGTCATCTCCCCCAAACCGAACCTTTGCTATAGTACTCCTCCCACTCAGCTTTCCACAAAACACCACGGCTCTCCTTCCCCACTCCTCTCATTCAGGACTGCAAACAGCAGCCGCACCTTGACACGAGAGGCAAGAGGCGTTCATGGGTATCACTGCTTGAAGATCATCCCTGGGAGACGCAAGGGAAGGATTCCAAATGGTAACTGCAGCCGCCACTGCTCCAATCCAGCAGGCAAACATCCTCCTCACTCGGAAAAATTTTATTTCCCTCTTGTTTGAGCAGCTACAGCCAGGAGCACTGAATCATGGTCAAGTGCAGAGGTGCCCCAAGGCTTTGCTTACAGTGAAAGATGTTTTGCTGCTTACTGTAAAAATACACGGAGGAAAATAAAGGCTTATCTTATCTCTGCACAGCTTTAAAGACAGCACTTAGGAAGTTACTGCTACAAAAAGGAAGCAAAAGAACACAAACACAAGCTACAGTATGAACTTTCTAAAGGGTACGGTGTTTTAAACTTTTTGCAGATAGCTGAGGCTTGATCACAAGCCTGCTGCCATACAAGGGAACACGTTCTTTTTCATCACTGAAAGGTTAGGAGACTTAAAAAGAAAAAAAAAATCACGAGCTTAGTCACAGTTTTGAGAGTGTGTTGCAGAATTACAAAAAAAAATTATCAGAACTCCCTTGAGAATTTCGATCTTACCAAAACAGCATCAAAAATGTGTTCTTTGTCATCACACTTAAAGTTAGAAGTGAAGTGTCATTTAAGAAGTGCAGCCCTATACAAGCAGAAACTAATAACGACACTGCCATGTGTTTGTCCACAAGTTGCCCGTAAGTAACCCCTGAAAATTAAGGGCTATTCCTTCACAAAGCAGTTATGAAGAGGTGGAGCTCAGTCTTTGGACACAAGCTGTAACCATTCAGTCCTTTCCCCTTCCCAGCCCCCCATGCCCACACCAAAGCCTGTCGCTGCGCCCAGCAGCCTTCCCCTGCAGGTCAGCCCAGCACCCCGAGGGAGCGTGCTGCTGTCACCTTACCCTGCCATCCGCCCAGCCCCGGGAGGACAAGTCACAGCGAGGTGACTTCGCAGCCAGCTGCCAGGGCAAGGCCTCCCCCAGCCCCAGTGCCTCCAACCAGGCAGCCTTCGCCTGGCAGCCCACCCGTGATCTCAGCTGCTCAGCACCTCTGAGGGTGCCCTACCACGCACAGTGCCCACCCTGCCACTTCCAGGAAACATTTTCCCTCTGGAGGAATTACTCACCCAATTAGCTCGCTGTAGCAAGTAGGAGAAATTTCTCAAGTCGTTCGAGGGACACAAACAGGCCTTTTGAGAATACTGAAGCCAAGCCTCACGTCTTTAAAAGCAATCTACCTTCTGCCCAAGCTAATTCCCTCAGTAGCCAGTAATTCAGAGTACAGCAAGTCAGTCAGCTCTCCCACAGAACAGCAGTCTCAGCCTCCTTCCATCGCTGGCAAGCCTTGGACAACTGGAAGTAAGACCTTAAAAAATGGCTAAAACCAGCAAGCCCTATGTGCAATTAAGAAGCTGCGATAGAAAATAAACTGAGTGGCCTAAGTCAGATGCCAGCGATGAGAAGAAGCCCAGCTGGAGGACAGCTAGTTGCATTTAAAAAAAATCAGGATTAAGTCCTGTCAACTGCAATTTGCAATGCATGCAGAAACCAAAGGTGCCAGACAAATTACATCACACCAGCCAAGTTGGACTCGCTGCAGACTGGGAAACGCAAGAGGAATACATTCACTGGCAGCTCCCTTGGAGCCATGCTCCTGCCTGGCATTCCAGGGAGACAATTTACAACACTTTGCTTTACATAGAGCAGCACCAGCCACCCCCCGCCCAAAAGATGAAGGAATTAGCACGGAGATCCACCACCAGCCTCCCGGAGTGCAGATGTTTGTAGTAATTGTTGTAGGTAGTTTGCTTAAACCACCAAGAGAGGTCTGTAACTTCAAAGAGCTGCGATGCTTGGAGCCATTTCATCTCCATGGCTTTTGGAGCTGGCTGCACAGTTTAGAGGCACGCACTACATGGCACGGTTACAGAGCAGGATTTTTGGTACCAATGTAAGAAAACACATCAATCATTGCACAAGAGTGAGATGGTACCAACTACCACATGGAAAAGCTGTTACACGGGGAGGGATCACACAGTTTAGTAGCAGCTGGGAGAGCATTTAGCTTCTCTTCAAAAAGGAGCAATTGAATAATGTATCAGGTTTAAAACAAGTGCTGTTTCATAAGGGAATCAAGCAGAAGACCGAGTATTTTCTTTTTAGTTCTGCAGTCACATTCATGAAACATGCTATTAGCATGGAAAGAGGTCATGAAGAGGCTGTTGTGCATCCCATTAACACAGGGCATGAATGTTACAAACAGATCATATTGTGGAAAGATGTCATCCTAGGAAAGCTGAAGGTCAAAAAACAAATCAGTCTCAATTAAATGAGATGGGCAGTCCTACGCTAGAACACCAAGGCATTACTTCTATTTGATGAAAGACATTATTAGCCACTGAGCTCTCCAGGGACTATTTCCTTTTGTCAGTGCCTCAAAGTCCTCTTGTTAACAAAAGATTTCTGTTTGTTAATGTAGGAGAGCAAAAATTAACACAAATAAAATGCCTCAAATCTGGAGCAGATAATTAAGACTGTCTGCCCAAATGCAAGCTTAGAAAAACAAGAGCAAGAGCTAACACACAAGAAAGCAGTAGTGTAAAGGTAAAGGCTGTCAAGGCCTGGCAGCGTTGGTGCAGGCGAGGAATCCAGCTCCCTCAGTACAGGAACAAGAAGGTGCCTTCCTCAGTAACTCAAACCAAACCCAGCTGTTCTGCTGCAATTCACTGTGCAACCACCAGCTCATGCACTACATCCAAAAAACTCGCAGACAACAGCCAGCAACACTAACTGGCACGGGGATATACGGGAACTTTTTAGCAGAGGCTTGAGTAAGATCTTCTGGACCAGGCAGAGATTTATAGAATAAGCAGCTCAAATGAGCAGTTGTGTTTCTCAACACCCATTGAGAACTTTTAACAACATTTCACTGCTAAGCTGGCTAAGATGGAAGCACTCAAGCCACCACAAGGGCGATGCATGTCTTAGCAGATGGAAGAAACAAGTTTCTCTGCTGACCATACAGCTTCCCAGCCAGCTAAAGCCAATGTAACTGGCAAATACTGCTGGAAAAGCTGGTTCTTCCTCAGCTATGTGTACCCCTTTCATCTGCAGTGTTTGAATAAGTGCAAGGTTAAAAGAAGTGCCAGGTATTTCTTTTGTGCAGGGTTAGATGTGCAGCTGCATGAGTAACAGCAGGGTCAAGAGAAGGAGGACACCTCTCAGAATAGCCCTGGAATGGGGTTAGGCGAGTTCAGAGTTACCTGAAAACAAACCCTGCATCTTGCCTTCTGATAACACAGCTAGATTGGGAACTCGGTACTGGGGAACAAAACTCCAGATTGTGTTATTGCTGAACCAGGTGATACAACAAAGCTGAATTTGTCTCCTCTCCCCTTCAAGTTGTCACTGTTGCTCCTGCTAACTGCTCAGGTAGGAGCCTGTGCCATGCATCTATTCCACTCATGCTGCAAGCCTCTGCACAATACCTGTTATGGCACGCAAGTACAAGTTTTCCACCTTGGAGGTACTCTAAGGTTGCATGGAAACTTCACTTAGTTACTTGATGGGAAAAAAAAACTGCAAAATAAAGCAGTGATCACACATACAACTAATTTAACTTGTTACTGGTAATTGCAGGGCTTGCTTTCATTTGTGTGGAAACACTTTTTAGAGCTTTCACCTTGACTAATCTTTAAAGCAGGAAATGAAGAGTCAGTTGACAAGTAGTGAAATCCCCTATTTTTGTAGTGTTTTTGTTTGTTTGTTTGTTTTTTAGTTTTGGATACTACCTGTTTACCTTTGCAGAGAAGAAAGTCACCATAAAGAGAAGGAAATGGACTATAGAATCACGATTTAAATTCAAGACTGAATTATATCTGCATGTTTGGCTCTGCTACTGATCTGTCTAAAAATAGGGTAATTAACACACAGCATGGCCTTTGTTCTGGATGCCAAGATTCTGTAGCAGAAGACATACCAATTTCCTACTGGGGACAATCTTTCATCATTAGAAAACTAATCCAGAAGTTTAAATTCCTATCTGGAAAACTTTACCAAGGTTGTTGGGTTTTTAAACAAACTGACCAGCAGTGCTGGTTGCAGTTTCTCCTTTCCATTGCTGATAAGAGGAAAGGAACACCCATCCTGCAGGGCCAAAAATCAGAATCTTCATATACAAAAAGATGTTTACAACTTCCAAAAAGTATTTCTTTGTACAGTTTATGATGTACATAACATACAACAAATTGGTTTGTTGACCATGCTGAAGGCCTAACACAAAAACAGTGTTTTAACAAAGCACTTCAGGTATCAGGCTGCGTTTTAACATTTAGCAATATCAAGCTGTGCACACCAAAACATCAGCTGAAGAGGCAGTTGACTGCTGAGACTGCCACAGAATCAAACCCAACCACCTTGGCAGTTACACTATCTGCAAGACTCACCCACCGCAGCATTTATAAAACATTTTCCAGCCTTATCTGAAAAGGTTTTTTTTTAAAAAAAAAAAGTGAATTTGTTTATTTACAGCTTCTGATGGTTGTTTTTTGCTGGAACGTCTGATGAATGCAATATAGGAAACCCATCCGCTCCCTGAGAAGCCACTGAAATCCATAAAATATATTATAGCACCTTGTTAGCTTCAGCCCTACGTTTTTCCATGGAAATGAAGCTCTTGCTACACTTCAAGCTTTCGGTGTCCTGCTTTCAACAAGGTAGCATTTACTGAAGACAGTGATCTACCTTGGATACAGTTTAGTGGCTCCTGGGGGTGAGATGTTGCAGCTGGCAGTGAGACCCAACAGAAGTATGCGGGTGGTTATGGCTGCAGCAAGGGACTTGCCAAACAGCTACAGATGCAGAATTTAACAAGTGCCTGGAAACAGACAGCACACCTGTAGAAAGCCAAGGAATTTGAGGCTTACTTACAAAATTATCTTTTTCTTCTGACTTCCACTCAGTTGTGCTTTTGGCACCAGCAGAAGTACCTGATAAATTCCTAACAGCAAAGAAGGTGACACCAGAGTTAGGAGGCCAAGCTGTGCAGATCTCACCAGTTTGGTCTGCCTAAAATAAAGATGATACGCCCTAGGCAAAGTAAGTAGTACTAATACCTGAAGTGACACACACAAGAAGCTATTCAAATGACTTTAGAATCCCAAATGCTGAGAAATTGCTCTGCAAAGACGCAGGTGTCATTGCGCTGAGCCCACTGAAGACTTCTATTCAACATGCAGAAGCAGTCAAGATCTGAAGTGACTGAACACCCAATGCAAGGCATAGTCGGGACAGACTTTCAGCAGTGCATCCCCAGTAAACACCTGGAATTCCCTGCAGAACTCTGTGGCAGAGGTGAAGCAGATGAGCTCAGGGCACAGCTCCTCCAGCACCCAAACAGAACCTGAGATGAGCAGAACTTCAGTCAAACAATGAGAAGTGGCACAAGTGAGTGAAGTCATCAGGAAGTTCAAAAGCACAGACTGAATGCTGTTTGGGATGTAAACAGTACCACAGGCAGGGGGTGGTTTGTTTTTCCCCTCTGCCCCCACCCCAAAACCTAACCTCTCAATGCTTAAACCAGCTTTTCAAACCAGAGCCAGCAAAGAAAGCTTTCCCTCAAGGACAAGTCATCCCAGGAGAAACGTGGAAAAACTGCCTCTACTTTGGAAGTTTTGGTATTTACGAACATCAAGAACAAAGCAGTGGGCTGCACTGATCTTGCCGCAGGTAGTCAGAAACAAGTCTTTGTGATTCCAGCCTGGATCTTTGCTCCACGCCAGACTTCCAGTACCTGCTTAGTCCAATCCCTTCACCAGAACTTCCAGCACTTAGAAATGAGACTAATGCTAGCATCTAACTGCTTAAGTGAAAGATGTTAAGTCAGCAGCTGAATGCTTCATAGCTACAGCTGCAAACTGAAGCTTTCGTATCTAGAAAGTTTGGTTTACATGAAAAGCTACTACAGAAAGTAGCTCAGCTCAGTGTTCAGCCTGGAGAAGAGGAGGCTCAGGGGCGACCTTATGGCACTCTACAGGTACCTGAAAGGAGGCTGTAGCGAGGTGGCGGTTGGTAAGTTCTCCCACGTGCCTGGTGACAAGATGAGGGGGAATGGGCTAAAGTTGCACCAAGGGAGGTTTAGGTTGGATGTTAGGAAGAACTGCTTTACCAAAAGGGTTGTTAGGCATTGGAATAGGCTGCCCAGGGAAGTGGTGGAGTCACCATCCCTGGAGGTCTTTAAAAGACGTTTAGATGTAGAGCTTAGGGATATGGTTTAGTGGAGGACTTGTTAGTGTTAGGTCAGAGGTTTGACTCAGTGATCTTGGAGGTCTCTTCCAACCTAGATGGTTCTGTGAAAGCTGTCCATAATTCATCTGAGAGTCAAAGACCAGGTGAAACAGCTGATGTGCAACTGCCTATTTGTCACTGCAAGTTAACTTACAATGGTGATGTTCCAGATTATTTCTGTGTATAGGTACATTAAGCCCCCTAAGTGCATCCTGTATTTCCCTAATACTGAGATCTAAACAGTTTTCCATTTTTTTTCCTCTAAGCTAAATCACCAACCTAGCCTCTGACAGCAGCTAAGGCACAAATAGTCAATATGAAAATTACTTCAAAAGTTTAAGCTTTAGGGAGAAGAAATTGCTTAAAGTTGCTCAAACTATTCATATGTTAACATGAATAAAAATGAATGGAAATAAAACTATATATAATGTTTCAAATATAACATAGCAAAGGTTTGAGGATTTTTTATTGTTGTTGTTGCAGGCTAAAGTTTCAGCTGCATTCATCTGCAATCTGTCACTAAATACCTGAAGCCTTCTGATATTTCAGTTTTCCCTTTGCATTAGTTCTGTTGAGTGTAGGAAGTTCTTAAAAAAGGTAATGATGCATTGTTTTTACAATAGCTTGATTTTTCAGGTCAAATGAATCCCCCAAACAACTTCTGTTGACACCTTCCAGGCACATCTGGCTTTCCAGACAAGTCCGTAAGACACAAGAACTACTCTCCGTTCAACAAAGTTAGGCAATGAGGAACCGCACTAACCTCTGAGCAGAGAGAGGATCGGATAGATTAAATTAACTTCATTATAATCACATCTGCACGCAAAGTAGTTTACCAACGCAAACTGACCTGTAAACATTAGGCGAATCATCACACAACCAATCCTGGGACTAAACGCTGCCTGTACAGGACTGTCCTGCCCTGCTATTTACTAACCAGCTTCCTAATGGGAAGTTGGGTGGAAGGCAGCCGCCCAGCAGCTCTCTCAGAAGACCCCACAGTTGTAGTAAAAGGCAACTGGCACCAAAGAGTCTTGTTTCTGTCCACAAAGTAGTATCTTCTCTACAAGTGCCTACTGGTATCAGACAAATACAAAAACAATAACAATTCATGGAAGGAAAAGGAAAGACACCGTTGAAGTTCCACTGAGTGTATGTACAAAAGCAGGACGACAAACGAGTATTTAAACACTTCATCTCCATTTTCTACAATCTGTCCAAGTTTCCCAAAGAAAGGGGAACCAGACCTTTGACAGTCTGAGATGCACAGTGCTTGCAGCTGTCTGAGGAGTCCAGATGAACGGGGTTACTAGCTAGCAGAAACAAGCAGATGCAATACACACGGTTATTATACCTGTTGGCCTACTGGAACAAATGGGCTTTCACCAAGTGTTTTCATCAAGAATTCAAATAGATGCTTGTCTCGCGTCCCCTGAGATTTTTCACTTCTGAAATTCAAATCCTCGAGCCATTTCACTCCCCTGCAGGGCTGCGATCTCTGCCATGTTGAATTAAGTTCTCCTTGTTACAACTGCTTCAACTTTTGGGAGCTAAGCGAATGAACAGATTTACACCGACACAACTGACAGTAGGGTAAGCCAAAGTTTACTTGAAGATCTGCAGTTCTGCCATTCCATTAAAGAAAATGGTGTCAGCCTGGAAGATTCCGGTCTCGGTGCTGTAAAAAACTCTTTAAAGGCTTCATAACATACATACCTACAATGCCTTGCTTTCGGTTTCACTTGTGTATAGCTAGTACAGCACATGTGCAAGAAGCAGAGAAAAGCAGAGCACCCATCTCAGGGTGCTTGGTAAGGTGATCACCATAACAGGTCCCCTGCCTGCTCCCAGGAGCAGTTTCTGAGTGAGGTACAGGCTAGACACACACCACTACAGCAAATCCATCACTCTGGGCACTTCCTTTAATGCTGGACTGACTGCTTAGATGCAGCACTTCACTGCCCTCGAAGTGTTAGAAGGGGAACAGGGGCTCTAAAAGGCACCAGACCTCCCGCCTGTGGATCAGACCCTCATTCTGCAAATACACAAATAAATCACCAGAGACCAGCACACGTGATATGTATGACCTGTCAATAAACACATGAGAGTACGTGGCGAGAACATGCTGCTCTCGTGCAGCAGTAGCAGACCAGGTGAACACAAGTTCCAGTGTCAGTGGCCTGCTCTCAAGCACCTATCTCCCCAGGTAGCCTAAATCTTCGTCTGGTACAGAGGCACCCACGTCACCATGCCATGATGCACATAAACCTCACGTGTTATTTTGCCCTAAAAGCCAGGGGAGTTAGAGGACTTACAAGAGACTAGCTGCTAACCCGCTCATTCAGAATCAATAGACTAACAAGCTACTAACAAGCTACTAACAAGCTACTAACAAGCTACTAA
>NC_048893.1:39853717-39890575 GCF_011077185.1 Oxyura jamaicensis
CCTCGTGCCTTCCTCCTCCTCCTCCTCCTCCTCTCCTCACCGCGTCCCCCCCGCCCGGTACCTGCGCGGGCCGGGCCGGGCCGTGCCGTGCGGGCGGGCGGCGGGGAGCAGCGGCGGCAGCGGCGGCAGCGAGGCGGCGGCGCGCGGAAGCGGCTGGCGGGGAAAGGGCCCGCGCTCCCGCCGCTCGCGCTCATATACACCGCACGTCACCACGTAACGGGCAGCGGCACCTCCCCCTCCCGCCGCGCGCCGCCGTCTCCTGGCAACGCGCGCGCGCCCTCCCCCTCCTTCCCCTCCCCCCGTTGGTGCTGGCGGTTGGCGCCCGCCCCGCGCTGAGGGGAGGCCGCAACGTGGCCGCCCCGCCAAGCCCAGAGCGGGCTGAGAGGGCCGAGCCGCGGGCGTCGGGGCCGGCTCCCCGCTCTGGTCGGGCAGAGGCGGCAGGAGCCCCAGCCCCCCGGTCGTAGCTGGCCTCCCAGAGCCTGTTCTCCTTCAGTGCCCCTTCACCCGGCTGCCCCCCATGGGGTTTCTCCCCCACGTGCGCGGTAACAGCATCTCCTAACGTGCTTGCAGAAAACATCCGCATCCCGCACTACACTTGTGGAAACTTCACAGAAACTCGGAGTCATTTAGGTTGGAAAAGACCTTTAAGATTATCTGTGAGGCTTTTAGCTCGTCTTGGCTGGAATGAGCCAATGATTTCCAACGTTACTAGAGGCAAATCGGAGCGGCAGACACACTGTGATGGCGTAAGGGCTACTTACTAAACACATCACCAGATACTCTAACGTGTATTCCCCACATTTCCCTAATTCTCACATCTACTTGTCTAGTTTGCAGTGTAAACGTAGCTTTCTAAATGACGGCGATGGCAACAGAAAGTGAGAGAAGAAAGAATGATGGACCTGCCTGACACCCACAATGCGAGCCACAAAACAAGCGGCAGATAAGGGGTCCTATCTTCACTGCACAGTGCCACCATTACGGTTTGGTTTGTTTTAAGTACATTCCAGTGAAATCTCAGGCCCCAAAAGCAGATGTCTCTGTGGTAAAAAAAAAAAATCAAATAAATAAAAAATAAAAAATCCCATCTGCAAGACCAAGAGGACTTATGCAGAGAAGTTAGGGATACTCTGTTCCCCAGCACATGGAATTTGGGGAGGTGGGACCTCTTACAACATGCAAGTTACAACAGCTGGGAGGGGAAGGGAAGGGAAGGGAAGGGAAGGGAAGGGAAGGGAAGGGAAGGGAAGGGAAGGGAAGGGAAGGGAAGGGAAGGGAAGGGAAGGAAAGGAAAGGAAAGGAAAGGAAAGGAAAGGAAAGGAAAGGAAAGGATCCAAGCAAAAGGTTGCACAGCACAGTCTGTGTGACAATTAGGGAGAAATGTAATGATGTAATGTGATTATTCTAGCATATAACTACCTGTAGCCCCTTGTAGCCCTCAGATTTTAAGAACATACTAGTTGCTGACTTTTTGATCCTTTTTCTTTTTTTCTTTTTTTTTTTCCTGAGGTGTCCAATGTTTGGTAGCATGAAGAGAACAGAAATAATACAGAAGGCATTTAATAAAAGTGAGCAATTGTTCAGCATTTATTGCAACACTGATTACATTTCATGCAGACGTTCCCTTTGTGCAATCAGAAGGAGTGGCAGCCACCTGTAAACAAGTGACACGGGAAGGGTTAGATTCACAAGGAGAAGGCTGGCCTCGTCTTTCTGCAGCCTGCCACCTCAAGACATGCTGAGGTGAGACCCAGCGGCCCATTCAGTGGACTGATGCTCGTAAGAAAAAAGCTGTGCAGAAGCCAGAAGTATTGAAGTAGACAACAGAAGCGCCAAGGAGTGGGGACAGATCTAATCTTTCAAAAGTGATTCAAACATACCTCTAGGCTGAAGGGAAACTCCTTTTCATCCAAAACTCACAGCTCAGTATTGGACTGGAAGCCAAACAGATATTTTTGGGGTGTTAATAGGAATCAAATCACCTGAGATCACATTAGATACTGGTGCAGATTTTTCTTATGAACTTGTATTATTTTTCAAAATATTACATCTTGAAACTTCTTTTTCAACCTTTAAAACATGTCTGTATGAAACATGCAGCTGCGGTTACTGAATGCGCGAAGTTTTTTCCAAACTGGAAGAGCTTTGGTAAGAGACACCGGGGAAACTGCCGTATGGCACAGCAGCTAGGGCAGGCCTCCAGGGGACAGTGTAGTGACTTGAGGTCAAATCACTGGTACAGACTGGAGGAAGAAGAGTTTGAACTGTCTCCCCGAGATGTTAGTTGAGTATCCTACTCCCGGAGCTATTCAGTATCAGGGAATCTGATCTCTCCCTTGAGTGCATAGACCTTATCAGTTGTGCTCACTTCTGAGTCCTTCCCCCTGCAGCTTGCATCGCTGCCTTGCATGTTTGCTCTAGGGAGAGGCTCCGAGCAGCGACCATCTCCAGGCAGAGACCATGAGGACACTCGGGGATGGAGCATGGGCATGGGTTTGTACCCAGAGGGGCCTGAAGCTGTTGTAGAAGGCTGTCAGCATTTCTGTAACAGCCTGTTGCAACAAATGGGTTTGGCTCAGTCCTCCTAAGCACAGTGTGCATCCATGTGCTTGAGCTGCATTCAGGCTACTGATAAACTAAAGCTACATTGCTTTAGCTACGGAAAATGTGTAGGTCGTGGAGCTTGGTCTGCTTAGTTCTGATCAAGAACTCTGTGACAGGGGGTCCATTTAGCATTTAACCTGCTTTCAGTCTCTTTTATACTAACGGAAATATGCCAAGACCCTTAGGACCTGGATCTGACTACTTGAGTACTCACTCCTTCGGAGTACTGGGCACACCTGGCACCTACCAAAGGCTCAGTGTTACAGGACTCTGGTCCTGCTCAGCACCACAGACCTGTGCCATAGGAAAGGCCTTGACCTTCTGACCATAGCTGTTCACTTCTGGTCGTGGCTGTTTTCAGGTCAGCTCACCCCAACAGTTTAGCACAGTACTCACTGCCCAAGGTTACCCTCCCCTGAAATCTATTGGCAGTGCTCCTCGTGTGAACGCTGAGTTACAACAAGGGATGATACAAGTGCTCCTCTTCTGCTTCTGTCTGCGGTAGCTGGCTTAGTTACAGTCACCATGGAAGTTATCATCAGCCGCTGAAAATGAGAACACCCTCACTGAACTATTTACAGAACAAAAAGCCCAAGGTTCCCCAAGTGCCACAAAGAGATGCCTTTTCCTCAGTACCGTTTCAAACCGCGATGAAATTCTATGTGGAAGTTCTAGATTTACTGGTACACAGTGAAAACAGCGAATCCTGAATATTCCTCTTAAAACACTGGGTTGCAAGAAGCCATTGTTTCAACTCTTACAGAATGACAATTCCAAATTGTATGGCTAACCAATGAAGGATATGATATGAAGCTGTTCTTATTTCTTCTGGGTAATGTTTACTTTTTGAGGAACTACTTGCTTTCTAAAGGTAAGTGCATCACCCCAGAAAGCAAGCTGTGGTTTATAAACAGTGCCACAGACAGCATAGAAAGTTCTGCTGAACTATCACGTGGCAAATCACACAAATCCCTGTGTCGAGCTGAATGAACACCTCTCACAGATTTCTGTTGTGCACTTGCTTCTGCTTTTGTGAAATGAGAGCAGATTTTCCCTTAGGGGACAAATTTTTGGTCAGGGGTAACAGCAAACTAAAGAAATAGAGTGTAGGTAACCTTTGAGATACTGTAATAAAAGACAAAGAGAAATGACATGGTTTGGAAAAAATCGAATGCAGAAATGTGATTATACACTTTTTAACATAATAAACCTTCAGCACCTTTCATTTCTCAATATTTTTAACTCTCCAGGGATTAAATCGTGACTCTTGTCTTACATTATAGGGATTGCTCATAGGTACAGAAGGTATAAACCAAAAGTAACAGCAAAGAAGCCCTAGAGAGAGCTGAAGAAAATAGGGATAGAATGTGGACTGATAAACTGGGTAAAAAAAGGAAAGGGTTGAGATGTATTGAAGTCAATGAAGAAATGGATGTACAAGTACCCCACAGGTAGCATAGAAGTTAAAATGTGGAAAAAAAAAAAAAAATCAGAAAAAAAACAACAGTGCTAACTGAAATATTACTGTAGAATGGAATCTTTTAATAAGTTGTATGTGGAAACTGATGCATTATTAAATTATGACATTAGAACAAATCTTTTTATAATGCATATAAAGTAGTTAAGTCATAAGGAAAAGAAGACATTAAGTAGAATAAGCTGTATCTCTTGCAGTGCCTGTGGCTGGCCTTAACATATCTAACTTTAACACAACTGTAAAACCACATACAGAGGGGTCACTGTTTCTAGCGTCATTGGTTACTTCACATGATAAAATGCCATGAAATCTGATAGCTATAGTCAATGTTTTGGTCTTGTAAAAATGTAAGTCATGTATTTTCTAAAAGCTGCACAACATGGTTAGTCTATATGTGATAGGAGCAAGCTCACTACCTTAAAGGAAGTTATTTGGCCTTTGCAGTTTTCCTGCTTTGGAGTTCATTTTGTTGGGTTTTTCTGTTTGTTGGGGTTTTCTGTTTTGTTTCTGTTTTGATTTTTTTTTTTAAAAAAAATATTTTTGCTGTAGCAGGGTGTACTAGCCACTGCCAGAACTCTGTTACTGTTAAAAATGCCCACGATAGCACCACTGGCAGGGACAAGATATATGAATATATATCTTGTCCCAGAACTTGGCATGAGATGGTTTTCCCGTGCCAGGAACAGTTCTGATCCATATGAAGAAAATAGCATCCCAAATAGAGAAGAGAAGGCAATATCCCATTCCATGGGCTGTAATCCCTTCCCCCCACAGATGGAGCAAATCCAAACATTCCATTTAGATCATCTTTGCTTGTTTTATTTTGACTTTTTACCACTTCAGTGTGTCTTTACTAGCATTCATTCTGATTTTTCAATTAAAAATCAAGCTAAATCCAAAATCTTTATTATTATTATTATGTTTTGTTTTAATTTTAAAAAGCCAAAATGAAACCCTGACAATTTTAGGACTTTTTGTCCCACACTCTTTTGTAAAGCAGCTGGAACCTTTGCCAAGGCTAACACTTTTGGATGAGTAATTTCATTCCCAATGAATTGGCGAATACCACCTTAATCTCTGACCTTGCCCTTTAAAAAAAGGTTCTCAGTAGCCCTAGTCAGAGTATGATGTGGCACATGAGAACGAGTTCCTTCCTTCCTTGCAACTTGGTTTCTCAGAAGATGGTGAGAAGATGTAAGCACAGACACAAAAACAGACCACTTGCTTTTTGCGTTATATTTTTCCAATAGTGTTTTTTCAGCAACACAGACAACATTTTTGCCTGAAGACTTGACATCACAAGACAGTGCAGATTACAGGTTTAAAGTATTGCGGCTACCCAACTTCAGTCAGCAAAAAACTCAAGGCCTTATGTAACTTATTGCCTCAAAATTATAATTTGAAACATCACACTTCAGGTGGCTGGCATTCAAAGAGTGATCACTCACATACCTAAAGCTGTCTGAAGAATATCAAAAGAGAGATACGAACTAGCTCCACGACGTTCAAATAAACATGTAAGAAAAGGTAGATATTTAATTTTTTTTTTTTTTGAAATGAACATCTTCTGTTTTCACTCTTGCACTGCCTCCTCTGTAGCTTTGACCTTGGGCTGGAGCTGAGAGGGAGGAAGAAGGAAGGGAAGAGTATTCAGCTGAGGATCTGTGCGTATGTGCAGTATCTGACGTTATCTCTGCACGATCCCACAACTCCCAGGACAATTCATCCATGCTGGATAGTAATGTTGCTGCAACCCTTGGGCAGGAAGACCCCCATCTCCTGACCTGACCTGCTGTCTGGGGAGGCTTGCTGCTTGCCGGGTCCCAGGTCTGGGATGCTGTGGTGAGGCTGACACAGTTTGTCCAGTCCTCAAGCCACTACTCCCTGCTGCTCTTCCAGATGTGCACCAGCGATGCTGCTGGGGAGACCTGAAGTTTATCAAGCGTGACTACATTACTCTGGTGCCCAGGTGTCTTTTTTTCTTGATTCTGCTGGTCAGGGGTAAGGAGTGAGGATGTGGTGGACCAGGGTGGCAAGCAAAGGTCCAAGGTGGACAAGAGATCTGGAAACCAGCAGTACAGCACTGAAGGGCATACAGATGGTGGATAGGGAAGTGCCAAGAGGACGTCATCATGGGGGAAGTTTTTCCTAGGAAATCAGCACAACTGGGTGCCTCTCAGCAGCCTGTATGCTCACACAGGCAGCACAGCAAGGAAACAGGAGGAATTAGAGGTCCATTTGCCATTGCCACAGTCTTGCTGGGGTCACAGAGACATGGTGAGATAGCTCATACAACTGGAGTGCTGCCATGGGTGGATCCAGGCTCATTGGGAAGGACAGACCGGGTATCCTTCAAGGCGGGGAAGGAGAGGGAGTTCATGTGAGAGCACTGGGAACACACGGAGCTCGGCCTAGGGAGAGCTGATGAGCCAGGTGGAAGTTAATGGGTTAGGATTTCAGGGCAGGCCAACAGGGGCAGTGTTATGGGTCTTGGCTATAGGCCACCTGAAGGAGAAGTAGATGAGGCACTTTCATCAGACAAGAGGAAGAAACCTCACATTTGCAGGTCCTGGTCCTCAAGGGGGACTTCAACCGCCACGATATCTACTGGAGAGACAAAACATCAGGGCACAAACGATCCAGGAGATTTGTAGAGTGCATCAATCATTACTCCCTGACATAAATGATCAAAGGGCTGATGATGAGAAGCTCCCTGCTTGACCTCATATTTATAAACAAGGAAGAACTGTTCGGGGGTGTGAAGGCTGAGGGCAGCCTTGTCTGTAGTGACTGTGAGATGGTGGAGTTCAGGGTCCTGAGGGGATGGAGCAATGCAAAATCAGGATCACAGCGCTGGACTGCAGGGCAGCAGACTTGGGCCTGCTCAGGGACCCGCTTGGAGGAATCCTATAGGAGATGGACCTGGAGAGAATAGGGTCTGGGAGAGTTCACTGAGTTTCAAGGACCACCTTCTCCAAGCTCAAGACCCTTCTTCCTGATTTGCAGAAGATCAAACAAAAGTGGCAAGAGGTCTGCATGGATGGACAAGGAGCTCTGGACAAAAAGCTGCAATAAAAAGGAAGTAAAACAAGAGGTGGGACCAGGGACGGGGTACCTGTGAGGAACATAGAGACAATGTCTGAGCATGCAGGGATGGCACTAGAAAAGCCAGAGCCCACCGTTAAATCTGGTAAAGGACATGAAGGGCCACCAGAAGGGATTTCATCAGGAAAAGGAAGGGGAAGGAAAATGTGGGACCAGTGGTGAACAGGGCCAGGAAACTATGACAAGGAAATGTCCGAGGTACTCAATACCTTCTTTGCTTCAGTTTTAGCAGGTAAGATTTGCCTTTGGGAATTTCAGGTGCCTGAGACCATGGGGAAAGCCATGAACACCCAATGGAGACAGTAAAGAAGACAGACCAGACTCTTCTCAATAGTGCCCAGTGAGCAGAAAAGGGGCAACGGGCACCAATTGAAATAGGGGAAATTCCATTTAAACATACAAAAAAGCTTCTTCACTCTGAGGGTGATCACAGCCTGGAAAAGGTTGCCCAGAGGGATCGTGGAGTCTCCGTCTCTGGAGATATTCAAACCCCAATTGAACACAGCCCTCAGCAACCTTTTCTAGCTGTTCCAGCTTTGAGGAACCTCTCCAGAAGTCTCTTCCTGACTCAGCTATTCTGTGACATTTACATAAATGCTTTGTTGATATTTGATGTTTGGGGAGGTGAGATTAAGAAGTTATGAAAAATATCTCAGCTAATTTTCTCACAATGAAAAAATTACCACTAATTTAAAACTTCTGAAACAGTAGCACAACATGTATAACATACACAGCGCTCGCACGTCTGTCTGGTTAATTCCCAAAAGTTCATGTAGAAGGCAGATCAAAATTGTTCTCCGTGATTTGCATGGCAGATTTGCATGGGGAAAAAAAAGCCTTCATATTTGGGGAACTGAAAGTTGGCTGTGTTCTCTGCTATTTATTAGTGGTCTTTGTGTGTGTGTGTGCATGTGTGTGCGTGCATGTGTGTGCATTTTTGTTGTTGTTTTTTATAAAGCCGTGCTGGGTTCTAGTTATAAATATGGCATTTTAATGTTCTGCAGAACAGATTGCCTCTACATCATTTAGTCTTATAACCGCTATGGATTTTGTATCAAATCTGTAGCCTAATTTTGGCAATTTTCTTATGAAATATAACAGTATTAAAAACTGAGTGTATTGATGTAACTGCTTAGGAGTTAAGGGCTTTCTTCTGTGTGTGTGTGATTTTGCTTTGTTGCCTTATATTGCTGATTTTATGTTTCATCTTTATCTGTCTTCCACTACCATAATCAGATCTGCCATTCTTAACAACTCTGGTATTGCTGCATTAACTGGAAAAGGATGAAGGGCAAAAGTGGGGCATTTGCATGGCATAGCATAGCAGAGGAGAGGAAGTCTGATGAAAGGTATGGGATTTGCTACCCAAAGTAACCAAAGCCTTTAAAAATAAGGGGTGGAATTAATTCCACCTAACTTCAGATGTTCTCAGCTTCAGTGTCTCAGCTTCCTGGACTTGTCCTAACAGTGGACAAAGATAAGGTCTGGTACAGTGCAGTTCGCCTGACCTGTTTTAATTCTCTGTTTGAAGGTGGGATGGCTCGTGCCCTAGAAATGCCTCTTTGTGCCTACTACCAATACACAGAAGACTGGCTGGATCAAGTGTAAATGTGTACATTTACTGATTCTGCCTAAATTCTCTGGCACTGCTTTGAACTCCTAAAGTGAAGAAAAGGAAGCCAAACAGCAGAAACAGGCTGGGGCAGCTTGTGCTTGCCACAGGTTGTGCCTGGAAAGTGGTGCCACAGAGCACCTGGAACAGAGTTATTTCAAATCACCTAGCATTTGTATTTCACATGTTATTTTTGAGTGCTGTTTTTCCTTCATGTTTTCCACAGTGCTGTCTGGGTCTGAAACACAGACAGTATACATGGCAACTGGTTGTCCCTTCTCTCTCGGAAGCTTTGGAATCACTTCTGGGACGTGATGGTAGCTGCAAAACTCCAGACGTGGGCAGATGTGCAAGTCTGATCAGATGTGTTGCTCCTTTCCTTTGCATTATTTCAGCTCTGGAAGTAGAATGGTCCTTCCTTGTCCTCGTGATACCTTTTCTCATGAATTTGCTGGGCTAGAAATCCTCAAACCTTAATATTATTGCAAATGTCTGAAAGGCAAGAAGGATGGCCAAGATTCCTGAAAGGTCTAGGTATAGCCTATAGCTGCTACAGTGAGTATGTGTCCCTGGGCTAAGCAAATCTGCAGTGAGCTAAGAATACCTGGTTATGTAGCCACAGTAAACGCATGTAGCCGCATGGAGGATTCATCCAAACACGATGCCATACTGGTGAACAGGTACCTGATCCAACAGGGGAGCTATGCGGAGAGGAAAGACAGAACACAGATTTGTTAATCTGAATATGCATGTGCTACTTAAACTTCCTGAAAATAAATCACTTTGGAATGGCTTTTTTTCCAACTCCAAAGGAATATTTAATAGTGGGTAAAATATCAAGGAACTCAGAATAAGTGGTGAAAAGTGGCTTTCCACAAATCCCCAAAGAGATTCTGAAGGAAAATTTTCCTTTGTGTCAAAGGCCCAAGTTCCAATTCTCTGATTAGCTCTTAATAGCTGATCAGCCAGTCATGAATTCACTGCTAATGCACAATGAAAAATAATACAATTTCAGCATAAATAATTTATAAGCACTGGCAATACAGATGTAGTTAAAATGTTTCCTACCTTCAATTTAGGAAAGGACAGGCATAATGAAATTTGTTCTATAACGGTGAGATGTCCTCTATAAATGCAGGATTATGAATTTTATGACAAGTCTTTAGTAAATTCCAGAATTCTAGAGAACCTTTGTTAGTTTCCCATCTATTAATCTGCTTATGAAATAAATTGTATTCTGGATCTCTTGTGATTTCTCTACATAACCAGTCTTACTTTTAGGCTAGCCTACTGTTGGTAATTTATCTGTAACTATCCAAGTAGTGGCATTTCGTACATCAATATATCGGATTCTATCAAATAATAACACGAGCATTTAATGCTACAAACTACTACATTTAATCATGCTACCCAACTACCTTTTTCTTTTTACCTTGTTTCCTATGCGATATTTAGCCATCAGTATTGCAGTATTTTAACAACCTTACACATTACAGAGCAGTTTACAACATCAAAGTGGAATTATTTGTATGAGAGTTATGGTGATACAATAATTAAATCATTAGTAAATAGGATATAAATTCACAGGGAAGTCCTGCTCCAAATATTTATAAATGCTCAAAGCCCTAGTTCACTCTGAGTGGTAAAACATTAGTTGCTGTAGTGCTGCTTTGCAAATGTGTGTTCCTGACATTCAGTGAACTGGAGGACTCGTGCTTCGTTAAACTGAGTCTGCTATTCCGTACTCCAAAAATATCCAGACCTACAGCCATTCCTCCCGAACCCCAGGAGGCAGGCAGGCGGTAGCCAGCCACCTGGATGCTTTTCAGTCTCCCAGGATCTCATTAGCCGCCGGGCGCACCGGCCGCGCTGATCAGTTCCTTTTGCCTGTGTTCCTGCTCCCAAATAACCGGCCAGGCCGCAGCCCTGCTGGCACCCTGATTGGGACCAAAATGGGCGATTTGGACTGCTGGCCCTCCAGACTTTGGCCTGGCCCCTGGTTTTGGTCGTGCCTTGCCCTCTGGCCTGCTGTGTCACCGGCTGCGTGGCCCAGAGCCTCCTCAAGTCTCCCTCGCAGGCGACCGGCCTGGTTCTGCACTGCAGCTCCGTCCAGGCACCGAGCTGCAAACACAGGTTTAGCCTTCAGTTCCTGTAATCAATAACGGTGATCATTATTTGTTAGTCAAGGTCAGACTGCCTCATTACTGCTACACGCATTTTCAGTCCTACAGATGAGCCCAAAACATCTGCTAGGCCAGGAGTGCAGGTGCAATGAAGTGCATCTTCAAGGCCTGGAGGGCTCACTGAGCAAAGTTGTACGGTTTTATAAATTGTGAAAACAATGACTATTTTCTATTTTAATCTCTTTTCTAGTCCTTTTTTTTCTTTCTCTCTCTCTTTTTTCTTTTTTTTTAAATTTCTGGCTATGTCACATTCTGTAGGGGAGGCCAGGCCCCTCCTCACAGAAGTGCTTACTTCTTCACAGGACATTAACAATATTCTCCTGAGGGTTACAGGCCATTGAGAAAGCTGCTAAGGGCTAACACGGTCAGGTAACACAACAACCCCCTCACAGCATGCATTCTTGGCAGCATGCAGGGCACGTAATATTTAAAAGAAATTCTTCCAGAGGAAAGCCCCAGTCCTTCTGAAGCTTCCAAGAGTCATTAAAACAATGCCACAAGTGTTTAAACATCGAAGGCTACTTAGACTCAGACTTAACTAAGATGGGGAACAGCTTCTAAGGAAATAAAAATGTGTATGGCCTCCTGAATTTTAACTCAATGGCTGCAGCTAACTTACAGCTCACATGATCTTTACTCCCAGTAGCTTACTTATCACCGTGTATCTTTATCTTTTTTTTTTTTTTTACTTTTCCTTCAGAGTGTTCTGGAAAAATTTGTGAAGTGCAGGCAATGATATATGACTGTGGGCCTGATCTGCTGTGTACATTACTCAGCAAAATAAAATAAAATTAAAAAATGGAGCTGGCTCCTGGACTGTAAAATGTTGTTAACTCGTTGCTTTAGGCTAGGTGAAGTACTGTCAAGGCTGGCTGAAGGGGTGGGCTGGGTGTCTGTAAACTCCAGGGAATCTGTAAAAACAGCAGGCATTGAATGTCCCTCATAGCCTTTGCACGAGGATTAAAAATCCTTCCAATTCCCAGGAGTTTGGGAACAGAGGGGTAGCACTTTCCCACTTTTGACCTCTCTGACACGGTACACACATGGCACAAGACAGCAATCATTTTTAAAGGGAATTTTGTATTTTCTTTGTCAGAAGCTTAGGGCAGCCAGGAGATCAAGCATGCATCAGCAAAGGATGGAGTTACACATCTTTGCCTTTGTCCTTAGATCCACTTCTGCGGAGATCCAAACCGAACAGCTCATCATCTTTCAGTGACACCTGGAATTGTTCCCTGCCTTGATTTTTCATCTAGTTAGTATGCAGTTTCTCCATCAGTGGCACTTCCGTATGCAGCCTGCCTCTGTTTAATGGGATTAGTGCCATGGAACAGTATAATTGAAGGTTTTTTCTTCCTTAATATGAGCATGTGTATTTTATCTGCTTCATCTGCATTAGTCATGTTTTCTGGGAGTATACAACCATTAAGTGGGTCACTTGGAGCAGAAATGCCCTGCGCCTTACTAAGTAATGGCATGCCATCAGCCACACGCTTACAGCCCTTCCCCGTTCTCTCCCACATTGGCTGTCTTGATGCTTTTGCCTTCATGGGTAGGAGATCACAATTGCTGCTCTGATCCAATGTTTCTGTCTACCAGGAGGCATTATATATAACCCTGCATTACATCTTATTTTAACAAATTGTTTCCCTCCTGTTGGAAATAAAAATTCCTGCTTGAAGCCCCGTTAACTGCAGCCTGACACTGCTCCTGCTTCTGCCTCCTACTTTCCACAGGAGCCTGGTGTGCTTCAGGAGTTCCTCAGCTAGACAAGTAGTTACTAATGGCCATGGTAAGTTTAGGTTTGCAGGCTGTGTATCCCTTTCTTAACTTAATGAGAATGACATGCTTTTAGAGCACTTTTCAGAGCTCTAGAGCTTGCATTTAATCTGTCCTTTACATTCAGAATATCCACGAAAAACATGTTCCATTAGAAATGCGTGGCATTTTGCAGATCCCATAAATTAAACATACAGTAGTGCGAAACGCACGAGGACAAACTCTATTTTAAGGTATCTCCAGTAAAACCCTAAAGATATTTTGGGTAGAAATAATAATGTTATAAGGGTTTTCTGAAGGGAAAGGATGAGGCAGCTGGGGAAATGAAACTACTTCCTTGGTCTTGGTCTTCCTTTCCCCTGTCCTTCCTTGTTGTGCACTTAAACAACAGCAGACACTCTTGGTGCAGCTTTTTCTTTCCTCTTGGAGAATGAATTTGAGAAGTAGGCGGTCCCCTATTAAGCACAGTCATTACATTAAGACAGCCTCTAGCCCAGAGCCTTCAGCAGAGAAGGACCACAGAGCATCAGCCTGAGCATCTAGCAAGGATTGTCTGGATTTCAGCTCAAACTGACTTTACATGAAAAATGAAGTCAGCAAATAAACCTAGAGAGCAGGATTTTTGCCTGCTCATGATTTCACTGGTGCCACGCAAGCATTGCAAAGGTCCTGATCAGGCAGTACTGCTCAGCCTGAAAGGGTGAACGGCGAAAGTGTGGTCACCTCTCTCTGATGACTTGCATGGCTCATGAATAAAGTAATGCTCAGAATACAGATGGTCTCAGGTCCCTAAGGGTAATGAACTTTGTGGAACTTCAAAGGAGAAGTACAGGTTGCAGGAAGACTGGGGAAATTCGGGCAGGATTTTAATGGCCAGACAGGTGCCTGCAGTCACAGTATCATCAAACATAATTCCATTAATGAAAGGATGGTCAGGCCTTAATGAGGCCTTACAAGCAGAAAAACTTTTTAATTTTATTTTATTTTTTGCTCAACACATGGTGTGAAAAGGATCAAAAAGAGACAAAAGTACTATGGGTAAGAAATTCTCTTCTGACTTCATCAATGCACTCATGAGCACCTTTTCAATTATTAATTGTTCTGGTTGCTGCAGTTATTACTGATCCATATTAATCCTCCAAAGAACAGGAGATGACAACACTGGGTCGTGATGACCTTGTCTTTCTGTATGTTATAGCTTGTCAGGAATTTTCCAGTGAAACAGCAGTTCATTAGAAAACATGAAATCCCCCAAATCTTTTATTTCTTCCTTTGTATCTTCCTTCGTCTTTTCCCTTTCTTTTTCTTTCTTTTTTTTTTTTTTTTTAACTCTTCATTTTTCATTATTTCTGTTCAGACTGTCTTTTTGGATTTGACATGTCCTTGCTATCGCTAACATCCACGTGGAGGGTTTGCCCTGAGGATATACAGGTCCTCTTCCTGGTAATTCCGATGAAGTGAAAGAGAGGAGACTAAGGAACACCTAGCAGAGAGTGCATTTTAGGCCAGCCCAACTTCAAGACCAATTTTGCCTACATTTCTCTCACAATGAAAATAGATCCCATCTTAGTCAGAAATTAAAAATTCATGGGATAAGAAAGACATTTCATGTTTTTCTGCAATGGGACCTAAAAAAGGTCAGCAGTGGTCTTTTGTAGGTTCCAGAGGAACAAAAACTTTGTTCTTTCTTGTGTGAGAAGCAACAATCAAGAACACAACTAAATGGCCAGTGTTAGAGTTAGAAGTGAATTGAGACATGAAGGTGCTAGGAAAACAAGGTGAATGGGAATTGAATGAGGGAAAAATAGAAGAAAAGCCAGAAAAAGAAAATGAGTGAAAATAAAAAGAGAAAACTGAAAGCTAGTTTTCCAGACTGAAAGATGTCAGGCATTGTCGTCATCATTATTATCACTACTACTATTATTATTATTGCTATTTTTGTTGTTGTTTCTTCTTCCTTAGTAATAATAGCACTACCAACAGTACGAGGAGGTAGGACAAAAGCCCTGTAAAAACCTGGTGAAGTCTCTAAAGGACCAAAGTCAGTCCAGCAGTTATCCATTCCAATTGTTGGGTAACGTGTCACATCCTCTATTCAAAGATTAGGGGAGAGTTTATATTTGTGCAGTGACTTGGAGGCAGATGTTATCTGAGTGAAACAGAACTAGAGTTGATCAAATAAATGTGAGAATTATTAACCCCCTCCACCCCCCTCCAATTTGCTTTTTATGCCTGCCACAAAACTCTCAGGATTAGTAATTTCCGCAGATATTGCGAATAAAGGGGAGGACGATGACATTCCCTTTCCTTCTGTTAAATAAACCTCTCCACGAAATTATAACCCCTCCAAAACAACCCCATGACTTATTGCTTTGGAGGGCCATCAAGCTGAATTACAGCTAGTCTAAACATCGTGATAAGCAAAAGAACAGATCCCGGGTTTAGTAGAGTAAAATTGGTCTTTAGAGGTTACAGCTGGCTACGGATCAGAGGCATTAAAACAACAACAACAACAACAACAACTCGTTAACCTGCTGATGAGCCAAAATAAATTAGGCCCGATATTGTTAGTAGAGAACCACCTAGGACATGAGGTCCCTTGAGCCGCTGGGCTTTGCTGCAGGAGGTGCTCTCTGAGGGGAGAGCTGCTCAAGGTGTTTACTACTCCTGGGACAGGAGGGATCCTCAGCTGGAGATGTTTTGTCTGCTTTTCCAGCTCAGCATCCTCAGGGGGATGCTCTCATCCCCAAAACCTCCTGCCCCGGTCAACATGGCTCTTTGGGAGGGGGCGTTCGTGGCCTGCAAACTCCCTCAGCCCAAAGCCACAGGGAAGTTGGAGTGTCAGGATGGAATAAATCCCCTCCCAGGCACATCAGGGAGACAGCAAGAAGATAGAGCTCAAGGCAAAGACAGAACTTGCTTTTTTTTTTTTGCCTTTTTTTTTTTTTTCGGAGCAGGGAAAGATGAGTAGCCCTCGCTTTGAATTTAGATACTATTCTGAATGTATTTTTAATTTAATTCGGTTTAAGCTGTGTTTAGAAAGCAAAGTTCCTAAATTCCCTAAATTATTCAGATTTGAATTAAATAGCCAATGACAAAAGCAGGGGTGGCGGGAAGAAAACATGGTACCTGCTTCTGCTCAAAGGAGCATCATTTCATGGAAAGGATAAAGGAGTCAGAATCGCCCTACAAATGTACTGGAACTCATGGTAGTATAGGAGAACTGAGGAAAAGAAAACAAAACAAAACAACAGTAAGGATTTGCAGTAGAATATGTAAGAAAAAACCTGGAGTAACTGAAACACAATGCGTGCTCAGTCCTTAAAGTCAGGATATCATCACACTGCGCAGGTCCTTCCTTTGAACTCTCACAGGACACTGCTTTCGCTATTCACTCATGTTTCTTCAGTTCCCTTTTATTCCCTGCTAATGGAATTGAATACAGTCCTACTGCATAGCTGGCCACAACTATACGCTTTCTGAAAACTAAGTAGAAGGAAATTTCCTGGACTTCCAGGCTTTGTTTGTGTTCCTTTCTTACAGCTGCATATCCACCTGGGAAAGCACTTCCATTGCAGGATCCACAGTGCAAGCGGTTTGCAAAAGTGATCCATTCCTATAGGAGGAAGCTTCAGCAAGATGAGTTGCATTTAGTTCTCCGAGAAGCAGCAAATAACTCTAACCAGTAAAGATTTTTGCCTTTAATTCCTTTCACCCTCCTAGTTGCTAACATACTAGTCAGAGAGAAGTCAAAGCAGGGAGCAAGGAAGGAAGGAAGTAAAAGCGTGTATTTCCCAGATTGATGTGAGTTTCATATCACACTGTACTTTTCACAGAAACAGTGTGCAGGTAGAATGGATTTTTTGCAGTCATACACCTTGTTTGTTTAAGGTTTTTCCTGTTTAGTGGCTTTTAGGCACCATTGTTTTCAGGTGACAGATGCTAAGGGGAGGAAAAATGGGCTAAGTGAAAATACACTATGCCATTCCTTAGATATGATATTCATGGAATTATTTTAAATTTTAAAAGGATCTCAAATGTTAGGGAAACAATCCAGACACACTTGGTTTCTTTTCTGAAGGAAATCATAATTATGAGCTCATACTTTTTGTCTGCCTGCCTACCAGTCTGTCTCTTGCCTGCTCCATTCCTCCCACTCTCTGCTGTAAGCCACTGGTGAATTTCAGCTAAATCAAGAGTGAAGTGTAGAACATAAAATAACGCAGTTCCTGCCAGCTTTGTAAGCCAGACACCAGTGTACACGAGCAAGACCACAGCAGAAAGAGGCACGTCTCTGCTCAGGTATGGTAACATCCCAGGTGGGAGAGAGCCTATGAACGACCCTGTTCTGAGACAACCTTCCATGAGTGCCGCGGTTACAGTGAGTCTGTAGGAAACCAAGCTCCTTGAGCTCAGTGCTCAACTGCACTTGTTCAGAGACCCTCCTTCAGATCGCTGTATCACAGGGAAACATGGAATGCACAGAGCTGATATTGCAACTCTGTACCTTTGGTGACAATGGCATGTATTAATATTTTAAATTCCTTCTCTGTCTCCTACTCTCTTCTTTTACTCCTCTCCTCTTTTCCCTGCTCAGTGGCACATGTGTGCTCACACACAGGCACACCGCAACGGCGTTGGCAGATTTTAGTCATGGGGTCTTAAGGCTGAGAGTGACAGTCAGAGCTTTTGCGGAGAGGAAGACTGAGGGGATGTTGCAGCAGTGGGCCAGGACTCAGCTGGTCGAGATTTAATTCTGCATGCTCTGCATCCTTCTGGGCTTTTGTTCCTTGTCTCTGTAATGGGAATGGTCAAATTTCCTTTCTTCCACCTTTTCTTCATCGAGATTGTAATGGCTGAGGTTTCTCAGACTCAGTGGGCCTTACTAGGTCTGATCCCACTTATTCATTGGGAAAATTCCTCTCTGACAGGGAGAAGTAGAAGGTGAGCCACTTGGTTCTGCTGTCCTTATCCAGGCAAGAACCAGACCCAGTGGAAGCAGCAGCAGCAGGACAACTCCCAGGTAAGAGCCCATCTCCTTTCACCACGTGCATGCCTCACGTGCCGCTTCTTGAGCTAGTGTACTATCACACACTGCATGCTGTTGCTATAAATTATTAATTATTATAAGCGAGCAAACTGTATCCTGTTTTGTTTTGTTTTGTTTTGTTTTTCTTTTTGCTTCATTTAATTCATCCAATGACCAAGGTCAGGTGTTACATATAAATCCAGCAAATCCAACTTTGAGCAGGCAGCCCTTGCAGCAACTGGAGAGATCATTCTGTTCCTGTTCCCTTTTTGATTACTTTTTTTCTATACACAGGCTCAAAGAAGAGAGAAAATGTTTGCAATACCTTGATCTGTTTATTTATAACTTGCCAAAGCTTTGGCTGGAAGCATCCCAGTCACATCTCACAGGAAAAAAAAAAAAAAAAAAAAAAAAGGAAAAAAATGTATATTTGGAATGATGTATTTGAATTAAAGAGAGTTTTATTATCCTAGAATTTATTTGCCTGTTTATTTTCCCTCCCAATTAAAAAAAAAAAGAAAAAGATAAAGATAAATTATTCCGCTAGTAACAACGCACTTGTCTCTCATATTTAGTATTACTCTTGAATGAAATTCTTACTAAAAAGGGTTTAATTTTAGCATTTTGATGGGAAGCAAAGATACCAGTTTTGCATTTAGCTCTCCTCCTCACCACCCCCATTTACATTCTCAGGAGAATTTAGAGCTCAGAAAAAGTGCCAGACTGGCAGCCTTGGAAGCTCAGAGTCCCCGTTTATCTGAAGGCTGCTGCATTTTGAACCACTGCTGCGTGGGAACCTGGTGGGAAAGTTCACTGGTGAGAGGGCACCGTACGTGTCAGACATTTCTGCAGCACATCTTGGATTAAGTGAGAGCTGCTTCCTCTTGCGAAACCTCTGCCCAGCAGTACCAGAGAGGCGTGAAGGGGAGGAGGGCAAGTAAATTATAATCCACCCTGAAGTTCCACCCTGAGACTGAATTTTGCTGCCTGAGAAGCGACAGTTCCAAAGTGAGAAGGCATCCAGAGCTGCTCATTTTTGTCATGTCTTAGCATATAATAAGCACAAACATAAAACGTGTGCTTCTCAGCAGGACGGATGAATCGGAGCCAAGTGCCATGTTGCAGTGGCTAGACTGCTTCCTGCCAGCTTGGCCGGCAGGAGCTCACCGAGCCCCGCTGCTCTGCCCAGAAGTCTGAGGTGCTGACACCCCATGTCATTACAGAACAGCCATGGAAAAGGCGGAATTTTGTTTTCCTTTCAGCAGTTTGCATTTCAAAAGGGCAAAACTGCCTAAACCATTGCAGTGGTTTCTTATCCTGCGCTTGTACAAGAATAAAGCCTGAGACATCTGTAGATGAGAATGGAAAAAAAATGCGCCACTCACTGTGCAACTTGTGAAGGAACAGACACCAAGGGACACAGGAATATCATATCGGGCTGGGATACCTGGGCCTGCACATACGGGGCTGGGGTATTTGACACTGCTCCAACATTGCTGAAAAGAAAGAGCCAGCTCTGTTTTAGAAATTGTCCATCTTTGGGGGGTTTGTTTCTTTTTTACACAGCATACTGCATATGGAATCCACGCTGCAGCTTACTCTAATCCTCGCTGCGCTGAAGAGGTGCTGTGTTCTGCTGCGCTTCTCCAGTTTATGGTGTGAAACACAATAACACAGCTGGCAGGGTGTTGCCATGCGATGTGTCTCCGGCGCTTGTTCCAAGAGCAGGTTTCCGATATAAATCTGTGGCAGTGAGTGCAAACGAATTAAAAACAGACAAGATGCTAAACACCACGGCTCATCAGCTCATCAAATTGTTTTCTGATATTCTGCAAAGGTTTTTCTGGTGAAATTTTGTTCAATCTCCAACGCTGTTTCACTGCAGAAGAGATTACTAGGTTTGGAGATTTCTTATTTGGGGGGAAGGAACACGAGTTTATTTTGTCTCTTGTTTCCAGAGAGGTTATATTTGAATTTATAGATACAATTTGATTTCTTAGCAGCTATCCAGTAAGATTGACTTTTAAAAGTTGGACAGACTTTGAAGGCTGGCTGGACAGAAGACTAGAACATGGACTGTTAGGAGCAATCCTTTAGGAAGATGTGCTAAAAGATTCCTCTACTACTAATGAATTTCCAGGAAAATTGAATATACACTGCTATTAAGAGAAAGCAATGATCACAATACCATCTTTAATTACAAATTAGACTTTCATTTTGATATTTTGGGGTTGTGCCTGTGGATGCTACATTAAAATATGCAATATGCAAAAATGAAGATAAAAGTAGGAATAGACGATCGCCGTCTGGTCGGTTGGTATGATGACAATGCTCATTTCTGCTAAGAATTTAAATGACTGTTTTTCAGAAATTGCTTCTGTCCCATGGGAGAAAAATACATTTAGACATTTCAGGAACAAGCAAGAGTACTGCCGTTTTGGGCAGCAGCATAGTGGGCACAAAAGGCCTTAGAGGCAAGGTCTTTTTAGCAACTAACATAACCTGGCAAGCAAGCAAATAGGAAAGGCAAAGTGTAATAAACTGGGCTGCTCAAAAAGGAATATAACATATGCCTTTTTATGAAAATGTTTTTATGTGGAAGCTTTTACCTATGGACCTGAATTCTGAAATTCTCCTTTTCTTGCTATCTTAGCCTTCTCAGACTGGGGGTACAGCACTGAATGCAGTGAATGCAGCCCTCAGCTCACAGGGGGAAGAGTTTGGACCCATCCAGACCTGCAAGTGTTCCCAGTAACATCTCTTGTGTCCCCTGGAGGAGCAGGGGTAGAGAAAATGTCCTTCTGGATGAATAGGTGTTTTATCTTTGACTCATTCCGTGCACAGATGAGTCAGCCAGGTGTTAAGTTACTTGTCTGTATTTCCAAAAGCTGGACCCGAGCTGAAAAATCAGGGTCCTGATCCATATATCCTCACCCGATCATTTTCCCCACAGACCACCAGCCTCATGCAGCACTGCCTTGGTCCCCCCACGCCCCCCCTTTTTTTTTCTGGCCTGTTTTGAAGAGCCTGGATCTAATGCAGCTTCGTTGTACAAAACACCCCAAGCTTGTTATTTCTTTCTTTGTGTCATTACATGGTTAAGACGTGGACCGTTTATAGCAAGCAAACTAACTTTTAGCTCATGTTGTGCCCTTTCTTCCCAGAATTTGCTCTTCCCTTTTTGTCTCTGCAGAGCACAAAAACACGAGATATGCCAGGTCATCCTACAGATGTCTCAGAAGGCATTGTAGCAGCTCAGATGGTAAACACTGCCTCTATCTTCATATTGATAAAACAGAATAGGCCAATACTCTTTCAGTAGCTGCGTAATCTGCAAAAGCTGCTGACTGTGGGTGGCAGGTGCTTGTGATTATCCTGGAGAGAAAGGAAATAGGGCCTAGGAGGGCAGGCCATGAGTGGAGAGGAAACGTAGGAACAAGGTGTTCAGACAATGCATTCGAGAGAAGAGCACATGGCTAATGCAGATCTGTGACTGTCTGGTACCAGCAGTGGGCAAAGGAGCTGGTGAGGAGGTTTTTAACACCAGCCCCATTTCTTCCAACAGGAAAGAAACTCAGGGAGGTTCGGTAGCGGGTGCAGGGTTACCAGGAGAGGTATTGGCAGTGCTGGGAAAAGCACGTGGGTCCCTGAGTCCCTCTGTCCTGCTGCCTTTGGGTGGCCCAGGGGGACAGACTGAGGGGCCGGTGGGAGCTCTGCCCCTTCCCAGGCCTTGGGGCTGTGCTCAGGGCAGGGCTCGGCCTCTTCCTGGCTGCATATTCCGTCTCATTTTTACATGCGCATCCTGAAAAAAAAAAAAAAAAAGACAAAAAAACAGTGCTTTGCCTGCTAAAGTGCTTTGCCTTTGATTCTGACCTAGATCTTTCTAAGCTTTTCACAGCTCTGGAGCTGAGCAGGACACAGCAAAGCCCGGGCAGCTCGCCCCAGCCCAGGGAGCGCAGTGCCCGCCACACCAGGCCGAAGGCCGCACGGAGCGCTTCTGTAACACACGGCGGCAGATCGTGAAGGGCGTCCTTCACAAAATCTGCATTATTTAATGCATTAACTTGCATGTAGATATTAGTTGGGTGTGGGGTTGCCCTGTGTATGGTGTCCATGCTAAAATCCAGTGGGTCAGTGGTCAAGGATACTGGCTGAAGACAAAAGGTCATCTTCATACTCCTGCGCATTGTCCAAATACAAAGTGAGAAACGTGACAAAGCTGGTGGGGTGGAAGGTGCCAGTGACCTTACCCAAGGACTGACCTCCCCCAGGGTGTGCGAGGCAAGGATCCTGTACCAAAAGGTGTATTTCAAAGAAACACCTAGGTGAAATCCTAGCCAAGGGGACGTAGCTAGGCGCTTTGATCAGTAGATTTCCATTTGGCCTGTGTACTGTGTCGGCTGAGGCAGAGCTAGCGTCGCGTTCACATTTCAAGCACTGTAGCCAAACAGTTAGCAAAGTCTAATAATAAAAGCAGGACCTTGAGGAGAGCACAATCAAGTTTTGTTTCCAGTTGTACTCCAGACTGCTTGTACAACCTTGACGAAAACTTGGCATCAAGACTCCAAGGCTGCACTGGAGAGAAAGAAATGCAGAGCTGGGGCTCGCAGGAGGCAGCTGCTTGAGGAGGGAGGCAGAGGCGAGGGCTCGGTGTGAGGCCAGGCAGCGCGTGGTGGAGAGAGGGCTTGCTGGGAGGGTGAAGCAAGCACTTGGTGGTTTGCAGAGCTCCGCCAGAAAGCAGCAGGTAAAGAAAGATAGACGGGAGGAGGGGAGGCTGCCCCAGTCCAGCAAAATCGGTGCCTACTTTTAGCTGCAAAGCCCTGCTGAATGCACAGAGCTTCACCCAGGCTGGTAAGAAATATGTGGGCCTATTGACAGGCCCAATCCTATTATTATTTTGTAATGTTCCCAGGAGTAAGAGCAAAAGAAGGAACCTGCTCTCCGCTGCAGATAGAAGGTCATTTTGGTTCTTGAATAAGCAGCGTCATTTTATTCTATTTTTCTCAGTTACAAATAGCTTTTCAGTAGAATTCATTCCCATATTGTCTGCCCCCAGGTTAAGGCTAGAAGTGCTGAAGAGAAACCCCATTTTTTAGAATACTATACTAAAATCATACGCTTCATCTGATCACAAGAGGGTGAAGGGAAAGGAACAGCAGAGGTCTGTCCTAGCTGAATGCTGGAGAATCAAGGGATGTTTGTTGAAATAGCTTTTCCTAGTGCTTATTATGCTTTCAGAATGGGGGAAAAAGCCAAAGAAAAATATTAAAAGAGGCTGAATAGAAATGTAGCTATTTCCATTTCACTAACCGTGATGAATTTTGAAAAGATGTTTCATCTTCAGAGCAAGACTAAATTACAGACAGGATGACAGATGGGTTTTGGGCTTAGTACAAGGCTGCAAATCACTTAAATGGCTCTGCTAACATCAGACTGCAGGGATGCTACCAGTTTTGAAATTTAGAAATGTTACTATCCAAACACCATTTATTGATTAGTTTGCATAAAAACATAGTTTGATAAAATGCCTTTTCTCCATAGATGAAGCGTGTGTGATTTCCTCATCAATGATGAAAAGCGCTTAAGCAAATAAAATTATCTAAACCTCACTCTGGCAATGCGGCTGCTTTGCTTCTCCTGTGGTCTCCCCAGCTGTGCTTGCTGCTGAGCAGGCTCTCCTACCTGATCCCTTGCTTCCCTGCCACGCCAGGGCATTCTCTTCCACCCTGGAGAAAAAAATGGGCCTAGCCATGCAACAAACACGTGGGCCCATCCTAACGCATCAGTCACATCACGCAGTGCTTCAAGTTCAGGAGAAAGAAGCAGCCTTCTTGTTGGGTGCTGTGAGCACGAAGCCCCGCTATCTGCAGCTGCTCACAGATCCCACAGGCAGCTGGGTCTGGCGTGTGAGGCTGTGGGTGGGAGCTGAAACCCGAGGACAGCACATACTTCTGCTTCCACGGGGCTCTGAGTCAAGAGACAGTTATGGGTGACCAAGATGGAGAGTTTGGTCTTCCCCACCGCAGCCTTAGTGCTATTTTCATAAAGGTCCTGTGCCGCAGAGGTCCTGTCGTCATGTCGCTCTGCCAGGCCTTGCTTCTCACTGCTGCCCGTCCTTCTTCACAGAGACCTGCCCACGTCACATTTGTAGGAGGTGAGAAACACCACGTTGCCAGCGGAGCAAGGTGAGACCAGAGGCAGCAGAGTGTGGTGCAGAACACGATGGGCTCCCACCTGCCATCGGGCCGTAGGCTGCCTGGTCTGGCTAGCAGCCTGGCCTCATCCAGCCGGGAGCTCCCAGACCTGAGGCCATGCGTGGTGGAATACAAGAAGCAACGTGAGCTTCATCTCTGTACCGAGAGGACACAGTGATACTGCCGCAGGGAACACAGAGGGAAGGAAGGTGCCTGCACCCCATCCCTGAGCACTAGGAGAGGAGGAGCCCTCATGCCGAGAGCTGAAGGGGTGCAGGAGGCTGTTTCTCAGAGAGCAGTGAAATTGCAGCCCCTGGTTATATTTGGGTAAACAACGGCCTTCTTCATGTGGATCAAGGCCTGCAGCAATTTGCTTTGTCATCCGTCAGTCAGTTGTTGTACTCATAATAGGAACGGCGACATAGGACAGCGATATACGGCGTGTATCCAAGATAAGATTTTAATCATCTTAGAGAGAAATCGATCAGTGGGCCCCAGACCCCCAGCTCTGTCATCGTTCACCTTCAGGGTAATTCTTTTTCAAATGCTGGCAATTTTAGAAGAGTTCAGGGAACAAATAAAGGAGTTGAGTTAGCATGGAAATGCTCCGGGTTTGAAGGACCGGTTTAAGAAAGGCAGCCTGGTGATGAAGTTGCTATTTTAGGAAATCAATTCAGCACCATTTTCAGGTTCATAGATATTCCAGATGAAAAAGACCTATTAGGTCATTTGTCCATCCTTCCTGCCAAGAAAAGACTGTGGTAGTCATTGGCATCTGAAGCTGTGTCAGTCTTTCCAGATGCCCTCTCTGCAGCGTCACAAATATGTTGGCTGTGGATCGCTCCTGCCTCGCAGCTTCTGAAACACACCTGCTAGCACTGCTTAGGAAACAGTGCCCGTGGAATCGGGGAGCAGCCGGATGCAGCTTTCCAAAGGATCTGCAAGCAATAATTTTCCTTCCCCTTAATCAGGCTTGTATACTCACAGAAGAGAATGAGAAACAAGAAAGGCCCGATGGGTGACAGCTTCATGCTTCATTACCTTCCTGGTGCCTGCAAGACAAATCAGTTTTTTCCTGATGTTGGGAGGGGATGTGTTAGGATTAATTCTTGATTTTGTTAGCCAAGACAGATTTCCTGAACTTTTAATTCCACCCCTGCAGTTGAACCAAGAAGCAGCTATCTTGCCTTTACATGTTTGAACATCATTGCCTCCTGGGTACCGCCAGTGCCCGTTGGATGCTTCTTGAATTTGGTTCTTAAATTGCTTTTAGGAAGCACTCAGCTAGAGCTCAAATCACAGAACAGAGTGTTTGCTTTGTAATGCAAATACTTGGATTGGAACAGACAGAAGCAAGAACCTACTTGTGAGCTCCTTTACACCCTTGTACGTGACTCATCGGAGACGATGAGGGTTAACCTGGCACAAGGCTGTTGGGAAGGAGAAGACAAATGGGCCCTGGCAGCACACATTTCTACTTTTCCTTGCTGAGTCTCATTTCCTTGTGCCAATGTTTCCTTGCCAGCAGCTAATTTCCCTTCCGGATTCCTCTAATGCTTCCCTAGGACAAGAGGCCCCCAGCTCCTGACAGAGGCCACTGCAAGTGCAGCCTCCTGCCACCTCTCCAGCAGAGCCAAGCTTCACTCACTTCCCCTCACTCTGCTGGGTCATAAAGTTTTATAAGATATCTTCATGTGGCGATGCCTTTAGCCCAGCACTGCGGGCAGGAGGCCATAAAAGAGCCAACAGGAGAGCCGTGAGCGTGCCTCTCCTCATGGAGCTGTGGCGGATGGGTGTGCAGTGGCCAGGGGACAGCCAGAGCTGGCGAGGCAGGTGAGACACCATGGGGACCAGACAGGGATCCTGCAACGTGTGGTTGATGTTGGCAATTAATACACTTGGACAAAGCAACTACAGCGAAAATGCAGAGATCGATGCAATTATCCTGCCCAGCAGCAGCTCTAAAGGGACTAGAGGAGCATGAGATGCTGACCAATAGCTTGGATTTTATATATATATATATATATATATTTGCAAAAGCCCTTTTCTTTAATGAAATATTCCTTTAAATTGTCACTCGGTTTATTCAGCCAACTGAACAAACACAATAGCAGATGGAGTCCCTGTTTCTTCTCCCAGCACGTTCACAGCTGGAATGTGCAAAGCCTTCATCTCCGTTTATAAGAATATTAGTAAATATGTTTGCATTCGGTGTTGCTATGGAGTCTGAACGGTAAATAACAATGATCTCAATATATTAAGGTGGTCGGCACGGTACTGGTAATCCAGGCTCCAGTACCGTTCTGTAGTACTGTAACACAAGAAGATTTCTTTAGGAAAATACCTGCTTGGTGCATTAATAAGTACAACAAAATATCGAATTTTACCAGAATAATCCCGCTACATAATCCTGAGTTCTTTTATATGGATTTAGTTTTTAGAAAGAACGATTCATAACACGATCCTTTCAGTGTGACAAGGCATAATTTGCCTTGCCAGCGGCCATTTAAGGACAAGAATACTTTTAAACTACGGTTTGAGGGGACAATGGCTATCTCAAGGTACTATAATAGCTCGAAGCCATGAATTATTAACGTCATAAACACTGCAGGCTATCAATACACCGAGACTGAGCACTGCCTCCAGGGTGGTGCACCTGGCTCGGCTGCGGCCACCTCCTGCCTGCAGGGACATCCGCCCGAAACCTACATCACAGCCCGTCCTCCAGCTGAAAAGGAGCAGGTATTTGGGGAGCTGCAGGCTGCCTCACCTATTTCAGACAGCTGTTTTGGGATGAGACGTAGCGTGCCCTGGAAGAGCCCATTTCACTCCATCGCCAGACACCGACATCTGCTTGGGGACTCCCACCCCCAGCCCGCAGCTCAGCCTGCAAATGCAGCCCCGCTGGCTGCAGGGAAGTTTTGCTAGGCAAGCACATTCCTCTGCATGCATAGCTGTCAGCATTTAATGTACAGAAGTATTTAAAAATTCTATTTACTTTTTGGGAGGTATTATTTACTTTATATTTTGTTCAGTGTCCCTTAATGGGCTTGGAGGGTGAATCTGCAGTGTTTGAATCTATAAACTGCAAGTATCAGCTGTACTCATTTAAGTGCTCTTGCTTAATTATTGGGTCAGTTTGTACACTTATTTTTAGAAAACAGAGAATTTTCAAAAATGATATAATAGTTAAGGCATTTCTAGCCTTGACCAAATTAAGCAAGCTGGCGCTGAGTTTGTGAGAATCCCAGTCTCAGATTTTGCATCTCATTTTGACTGACACAGCCTTCATGCCAGAATGGCAACAACTGAGGGAAAGGCAGATTTTTGTACTGCTAGTCTTGGATTTACGCTGGCTACAGGAAATTCAGTAGCTGCTCCATCCACCTCTTGTAAGGGATTAAAGGTCTGATTTTGACGGAAGGGGCAGTGGCCTTGTGCAGTCCTGATGCGACATTGCCTGCTGGGGCATTGGAAAGCAGGTTCTCACCTATAGGCAAATTCCCCCAAACAAGCAAATTTGGGAACAACCAGCCTGTCTATTGAGGATCGGGGCCAGGGACTGAAGACGTGCCTGTACTACCAAGAGAAAGCCACAGTTTTTCTTGGAAAACAGGAGAAGAGAGTGTGCGTGGCAAAGTGTGTGTGGCAGAATTCTTGTTTCTGGCTGCGACCATGTCCTTCCATTTAACCGGGTGGAAATGCCAGCTTTGTCCCTAAATGAGCAAAGCAGTGCTGAAGCATCGTGGTCTGTACATCAGCTTCACCATCTTTGACACCCAGCCCTGTTTCCCTCTGAGCCTTGCCATTGTTTTAAGGTTTCCACATGTATTTATTTGGATGGTTGCTCGATGTGGGTGGTGGTTCAGGCGTGCACAGCACCCGTGGGGCAGCACAGCCTTCATGCTTCTCATGCCTTGGTCCCCACGTGGGCTGCTGCAGTGCCTGGCCTCCCTTCCCTCCCATCAGAGCAGGCAATCCCGTTTGCGTGGGTAAACCCCATTTGCTGAAGAAGTCCTACTGTTAAATGGCTGTTCCAGCATGAGCAGAGGTTTATGCAATCAGGCCGAGTGCTCTGCAAAACTTGTGCCATCAGAAGAAAGGCCGCTGTCTGGATCCCTGCTTTTCATATTCATGAAAGACGTCAGAGCTGCAGAAGAATGAAAGTAAACACCATGCATAATTTAACAAATATTCACTGCAGAAATATTTCTAAGATTACCTGCAGAAGCCCCAGAAAGACCTAAATAATTAATGTCGTGTGGTGCTGAAGCCAGCAGAGCCCTCACACTGCTTCCCGTGCTGCCCCGCGCAGACGCAGCAGCAGCGGCACTGCTGCGGGGGTGTTTTACCGTGTGCCGGTGGTGATTTCTGTGAGATGGCAGCAATCGGGCTCACCAGCTCACCTGCAGCAGCGTTCCCACTGGCAAGCAGTGCCCCGCCTTCCCCCGTCCTGAAATCCCAGCCATGTGTATGGGGGAAGCCAGACTGAGGCTGGGTTTTCCCAGGATCTGCCTCGGTGTTACTGCCAGGCGGCTGCTGCTTGCTGTGGCACACAGCTAACCTGACTGGATGGATCTTCTTGGTGGCTTGAGATTTGGGGTGAAGGATGGATGGAAAACAGAAAGAGTGAAAGCCCTGGCAGAGCGCAGCATCTACCTTACACGCCTGTTTTGATGTAAAAAGGGAAAACACAGAAGGCAGAGTATAAAACGCCAGATACTAGAAAGGAACAGAGTTTGAGCAATACGGGCTGGGACTGGTGCGCCCTTGAGAGCAGTGTCCTCTGCCTAGCCCAGCTGCTTCCAGGGAGGCACAGGGAACCTGGATGCTGCTACTGCTGGGTATCACTCCAGGTAAAGCCTCTTCCATACCGCTATTAAATGAAGGGGTATTATGCCCTGAAGAGTGAATCTCAAAACTCATATATTTTAATTCTTAGCAACTAATTGCTTCCAGCAACATGAATGGAAACGGGAACCTTTTTGCAAGCAGATTCCTGTATTTCTGTCTGGGTATATGGCTTATTTGATGCTCTTAGAGCTTCAGGTTGGTAAAAATAAATACTTGTGAAATAAAGGCACAGAAAAGCAGGCAAACCCAAGGCAAACCAAAACCAAGAACCATCCTCAATAATTTCATTTGAGACATGAGAGCTCAGTGCTGTAGCGTGCAGGGAGGAGGTTTTGTCCTGCAAAGCCAGGGAGCACTGGGGGGGCGCTGGCCTGGCTGCCTCCTGATGGCCTCCGTGTCACCTGGGCGTGCTGCAGGGGAAGTGCCGAGGGAGCACACCGGGTTTGTTTTTCTGGGAAGTGCCACCGAGCTACGGGGAATAAAAGGTCGCTGTCTTTCTGACGGGGTTGAAAAACTCCCCCTCGATGGCACGGGCAAAGAGCAAAGCTGGCGTCACCCTGGGAGGGCTGCAGTGGTCCTGGGGGTGCTCCTCTCTTCCGAGAGAGAAATCAGAAGAATTAGCTGTGCTTTTAAAAGGCTAACAGAAACAAGCACAGGGTTTTCTGTTTGCTTTATTGTAGCACTGGCACTCGGGCTGTTAGAAGAATGTGGAAATTGCCATGGGATTTGTAGGAAATTTGATCTTACAAGGCACCTCTTTCAGTAGTGCTGCAGGTAAATCCTCTGGAGCACCATTTAATCAAATGATTGTAGCCATGAATTATTTTTCACTAGAAGCCAGACACATTTAAAAGAGAGAGATGCTGAGTCCTGAGCGCTCCAAAAAACAGTGAACAAGAACTCCCCAGTTGCTTGAAAATTGCCTTGAGTTACACAGATGTAATTAAAATTTCGATTTAGCAAAAAAAATAAAAAAAAATAAAAAAATCATTCTCCATTTACAGAGAGCTATTTTTTAATTAGAAAATCCACTTTCTGCTCAGCACGTTTGAGACTTGGGCTGTGTGGAGTGCAGTGTGACAGCCACCAAGCATGGCCTCTGTCCCCGCGGTGCGGACAACAGCAGCGCACTGCCGCGGCTCCTCCTGGGCAGGAGCTTGGAGAACGTGACTCAGTGTTTGGGGCTGAGATCATGAGGCAGGGCTAGTCTGCCGGTTTGTAGGCAGCACAGAGGGCTGAAGGATTAAGGACTGCCTCTCAGCCTCCCCCGTGTTGTGCAACGGGGTGAAATGAGTGCAAGCAGTGCACCTTGTGCAGCCGAGCGTGGCCCTTGTCCCGGTGTCTCCCCCGGAGCGTGGCCATGGGCGGGTGGAGGGACCCCGGCCCCTTGTGGGGCCAACGAGGGCCAGGAGGGGACCAAACCTGGTGGAGGAGGAGGTGGCTGGTAGCTGAGTCCAGCCCAGGACACCACGGGTTGCCACAGCCACAAGATGCACAGCACTTTTTGTCCTCCCATGGAATGCGACTGGGCGAAACAATTGTGTGCAGCACTGAGAAGGCCTTTCCCCCGTTCCTGCTACAGGGTAAGCAGCCAGTTTCCTTACGTTCCAGGTGTGTTGTCAGGCTAGGGGCACAGAAACCCAGGTGCCAGCCAAAACACTGGCTGCTATCCACGCAAATACAAATGGCAGAGAAGGGCTCGTCCCCCCAAAATCTCCTGCTATGAAGAAACTGGACCTGCTGCAAGTCTGCGATGTGGAGATGCACGTGAGCCCCAGAGGGCGAAGAGCAGAGCCCCCCTGGGAAAAGTCTTTTTCTACAATTCCCACGTCATCCGTGTTTTTCTTCCAGCATCTATTCACTGTTAATTATTGTTTCAGGCTCTACCCAGTTCTCCTGCCTTTTTCCCCAGGCAATTGCTGTGAGGCACTCGAAGGTTAATGGGCCGTGGGTTTATTTTTAGCTCCACATCTCTTTAACACAGGAGAACCTGGCTGATGGCAAAATAAGCTCCTCTAGCCAACAAGAGCAATTCCTGCCTCCAGTGCCCTTCCAGATATTATTTCATGATATTTTTGTTCAGTGGAGCGATGGCAAACACCCGGTGACCTGCAGCTGTGCTGCACAGCACGAGGGGTTTCCAGCAAGCACCTTAACAAATGTGGAATTTGCCAAGTAAAAGCAGCCTCCTGATCCAGGCTGATGTACATCTGGAGGGCAACTTGCACACAGGGCTGTGGGGTGGTACTAGGTCCACGGCACTGGAGAGAGCCCCAGAGGGACACATTGAGTTCAGAGGCAATGACCCTAACTGAGCAACCTAGCTGCGTGCACAGTGGCATAAACCCCAGAGGTGTCCCCAAAACATGCGTCCCACCCCAAAGAGCAGAGACAGCAGGGGTGCAGGTAGTGTGTGTGACCTGAGGGTTAAAAGAGGGGAGAGAAAACATCCAACCATGCCTTTGTTCCTGCTGAAGGAGCTCCCACGGGCAAGGCCAAGGCACTAAAAGCATTTGAGGAAGCCTGAGGACACCTTGCAGGGGTTGAGGGCAGGACGTCCCCATGAAATCCCCCGTCCTCAACACCCCTCTCCTCCAGAAGCACAGGCTGCAGAGGTGCACGCTCTGGTGCCATGAGGGTGGCAGTCACTGGGGGATGGTAGGGAAAAGGAGAAACACCCAGGAGTGTGTTGCTGAAGGGAAAGTTGCCACAAGAACAGTGATCTTTGATGGATGGCTCATGACAAGCACCAGTCTTTTTATTGGGTTGTTTGCAGCCGTGGGCTTCCAGATTGCCTGGAGAAAGCACTGCGCTGCATGTCCATGTGTGTGGACAGCTTTGCCATGGGAGAAAAAGCTTCAGCCAAGGCCTCTCCCAAGAAATTGTTTATATGTTTTGATTTTTATATTATCTATGGTGCATTTGAGGGCAGTAATGGTAGCATCGGCAGCATTTTGAAGAGAGGAGCACCACAGGAGATGGCTTGTTGAAAGAGAAAGATCTGTTGGGCTGCAATGATACCAGGAATAGAATTTTGTATGACGGGACATGAGTCTGCAAAACACTGTCACAAAGGTTAGCTCTGAGTGACCGAGGTGCCACATTCCCAGCCCCTGCTATGGGTGTACAGGAAAGCTAGATGGGACTTTTTTGAAGGTATCTGGTTGTTCATTCAAAGGAACTACAGGAAAATATGTTACAGAGACTGAATCTGGGCCTTTCAATTTATTTTAATTTAATTCCTTCAATTTTCACAAGGAATTGAGAAGTCTAAGAAAAGAACCAGATACATTTTACACTGGCCCTAGATGACCTACATCACTGAGAAGTTGCTGAGGCTCGCAGTGCATGCAGAATAGCTTAGGGAGATGGAAGAGGCCTTTTCTTCTGGTGGCTGCTCAGAGACACAGGATGTTCTGGCCTGCTGTGTCCCTCCTGCATGGAGTTCCTGCTGCTGCTGGTACCAGCAGGCAGGCACGGCTGCGAGGGGCTGCAGGGGGTAGAGAGGGCAAGGGGAGGTGATGTCTGTGGGGAAGGTGCTGGAGGAGCAGGACAGTGAGGAGCAACGAGGTGTCCATGTCCTGGGTAAAGCAGTCCTGAAGGTGACCCCACCAGAGCTGAGGAACAGGGCTGCTGGGTCTCCAGGAGAAGCTTGGGGTGGCCCTGGTGTCTCACAGGTGGTTTGCTCATCACACGGTATGTTGTTTGTGCACATCTGGGGTTCTTCGTGAGCTCCACATGGGCAGCTAACCGCAGCTGTTGTGCAGGAGTGAGGAAAACACAGTGAGCTGGCAGCTGCTCCCTGCAGAGGGTGGCCTTCAGCCCTGGCTGGTCGGCTGGGTCTCGGCGCCGACACGGGCCTGGGTGCCCGCTGGTTTGCAGCATGAGCCGCCAAGCCTGCCTGCTGAGGGCAGGGGACAGCAGGGACACCGTCCCCACAGAGAGCACACGAGGGCACCCCAGGGGAGCAGAGCAACTCCCCTCCTTGGCCGCTCTTGCCTGCTCCACCGTGGTGGGCATCCTGCCAAAGTGACACCATGGCCTGGCAAAATGTCTTGCACTGCGCTCAGCGGATCCCCAGCGTGTCCTGACCTCAGGAACACGAACAGCTCCACAACGTCAACAAACAGTAACGCTCTTTGAAAACACACGTCACATGAAAGCCGCACCAGCTGCATGTTTCCCTTCATGGCTGCTCAATGCAGGGTGCTCTGGCCAGGCAGTGATAGGCCGGGCATGGCCGTGGTCTGCACCCACACCTTCTGACAGGGCATGCTCCTGGCCACCTGCCTTGTTGCAAGTGTGCCAACACCAACAGGGTGCACTCCTTCAGCAGGGCTGGCTTTCCAGCCCCAGCTCCTTGCCGATGGCAGGGACAAAGCCTGCAGGGAAGGAGCGGGGCCCCACTCCCCTCTGTGGGATGGTGGCTCTCTGTGGCTGGCCATGGTGCAGTGAGCAATGCTCTGGGATGCTCTGGGTGCTTGTTCTCTACAGGCCTGAGCAGTGGTGGCAAGGAGAAGTGCTTTCTGGTGAGCTCCTGCTTCAGCCAGCAGCTCCACAGCCTTATCTTCTGCCCTGAAGGACTCTGACAAAGGAAAAACACCACCTGTGGCTGGGGATCTCCTGCCTCCCTGTTTGCCTCTCTCAGCCTGGCTCCAGCTGTGAAAGTCAGGGAGGGCAAGGACTGCTTCTTCTCTCTGATACATGTCAGTAATGAAGCAGAGAGCATCAGGAGGTGGAGATACGAGGGAGTCTCCCTCCTTGGAGAACTGCAAAAGCTGCCTGGACATGGTCTGGTGGCCCTGCAAGGGGGTTGGAGCAGGTGAACTCCAGAGGTCCCTTCCAACCTCAGTCATTCTGTGATCCTATGACAGGAGAACAAACCCTGTCTTGTTGGAACTGCTTTTGTCCACAGCAAGGAGACCTGCATGGGCTTTTCCCAGGGCTGGACGTGGCTCAGCGTGTCCTTGCCACATTGTGTTTGGGCATGTGGCTGTGCAGGGCCTCTCTGAGAGGGCTTGGGCAGAAGGGGCAGCATGGGTTTGTGCCACCAAGGGTGCAAGCTCTGGCTCAGCTGGCACCTCTGGAGACGGGTCAGCAGAAGGGACCACGGCAGGGCGCTGGGAGCTTAGGCTGGGGTGGAGCTGCTGAGGTGCAGAGACACGGAGATGTGGAGATGCTGAGATGAGGAGATGAAGAGATGTGGAGGTGCAGAGATGTGGAGATGTCGAGGTGCTGAGATGAGGAGCTGCAGATGTCACTCCTCCTGCCCCGGAGCTGGAATAGGAAGCGTGAGTGAGCCCCATCCATTTTTGTTCCAGCAGTTGTGGGGTTTTAATAATGCATGATGCAGGAGAGTGCTGCATACACCTACTACTCATTAGGTCCATCCAACACATGTGAATGAAGACCTAAATATTAAGTTTGCCCTTAGCCCTTGATAAGGAACAAGTTAAGTCCCATTTGGATCAGTGATTTCAAGTGAGAGTTCAATAGCAAAATGCTTTTGACATATTTGCCAGCTCTGTAGTTTGCAGAAGTTTGCTGCTGCTGCTGCTTTTTCAGTTTGTATTCCGACTCTGAGGGCAGAGTTTGCAGGCGTGATGTCCAGGAAGGGACATCCCCAGTTAACTGGCTGCTGGAGGCTGCTCCTGGATGGCATGGTGCAGACACGGGGAGACATGCCCCACTGCCGGCTGCTCTGGGGAAAGCCCAGGGACCGGCAGGAGAAGGGCAGGGGTTCATCCACTCCTGTCAACTCCACCCCATTTCTTATTTCAGGGTTTGACATGTATGCTAGGAGGTCCTGGGTGCAAGCTTATGACTGCTCTGAGAGGACATTACGTTGAATACAAAGCCATTCCCTGTCAGGGGAAGAAATATCACAGAACCGGGTGGCTTTTGTTCACACTTTGTGTCCACACATCTCCATTAGCTTGTGGGATGGAAGCTCCCTCCTGGTGGAGACCACTTCACTCTGTGAAAGCTGCTTTGCCAATTTCCCCAGTGTGTTTTATACCTTTTTGCATTTTTGAAGCAGGAGCACTCCACCACAGATACTCTTCCATTTTCATGTTCTCCTTCCCTGCCGTTGACAGTGATTCAGATCCACCGAGGGCAGAAAAGCCACCCAAGAACATAAATTGTGAAACATAACGCTCAGTAATTAAATAAAAACTTGCACGGAGATTAGCCAATTTCCTGTGATTAATACCAAACTATAAGCTTTATTAATGAGCATTTCAACCAAGGAATGCATTTTCCAAGTCTCTAAAATATCTGCTATATTTTCCTGAGTTCCTTCATAGTCGTATAATTATAGAAGCCTGACGTGTTTTTATCTCCATAATGTAATTGTCAGCTGGGATCAGGAAGAAATTTGTCCTGATGTTATACAGCCCTATCCCAGGTGTATTAGTGTGGGGAGTTTTGCTTCAGAAACGTGCCACTGCTGAAGAGATATGAGACTGGTGGTGAGTTCTGGCATCAGTTTGTGCACTCCTGTGTGATCTGGGCATGCGATGTGGCTGTGGGGTCCTGGCCTCTGGGTCAGTGGGATCTTGGTCCTTACCCGCACATCTGCGATGTTATGCTAATTTTGCTGATGTTTTCATTCCATGCACAAAGCGAATGAGAAATGAGGAGCAAGTGTCTGATGAGAGCGGTATCCTAGGAGTTTCTGCTGGGGCAGGCCTGCACCAGCGGGCTGCATGGCTGAGCGAGCATATGAAGAGAGCCGGCTGACCATGACCAGGTATGAGGTGGTCTCAGAAGCAGAGAAGAAGGAGGGTGTTGGTGGGTGAGGCACCGCCACCACTGCAGCAGCATTGCAGGGTGTCAGCACGGTGTCAGCAAGGCCAAAGCTTTTCCAGCAAGAGCCACAAGGCAGGTGGCTCCTGGGGGACACCATCCTGCAGCATCAGCATCAGGGATGTATCTCTGGGACGTGGCTGGAGATGGATGGTGCTGTGAGGGGACACCTGAGGACAAAGTCCTTCCCCCTGCCTTGACAGTCCCTGTCAGGTCACTGCAGGAGGCACAGCATCCACACGGCCCAGTTCCTTGACGCCTTCCCAATGGAAGGGAGCATTATTTAAATGGGCTGGAGGTGTTATAAGGTGAATCCCCAAACCTAAGATGCAGATGCTGAAGGAGCAGTTAGTGATAAATAAATGATGTGACAAAAAGGAAGCCAGCGCTTCCCTGTCTCACACACACGGGCTTGCTCACCCGCGCAGCACAGATTATCCATGCCAGCTCCTCACAGCCTTTCTTTTCTTTACCCTTTCTACTTCGTACTCATACAATCCTCCCAGTTATCCCTTGCATTCTCCTGCAGCCCTTTTCCAAAGCAGATTGGTCGGACTGACCCATCTTTCAGATAATTTATTTATGCTCTTTCTTTGCAGTGCTGACCTTAGCAGAAATTGCAAAGTGCCTGTTTTTCTGCCTGTGCAGCAGCAAAAGCGGGGCACAGCACTCACCGGAGCTGTTCTTGCAGCCCTCAGACACATAACTAATCCTGCTGCCTTCATGTAAATGAAAACTGCAGGACCAGACCCTTAAGGGCTAGAAAATATTCCACTCATGTTAATATTTATTCATTCTCATTTGGCAACTCAGCTTGCATGTTGATATGTAAATGCTGGAATGGAAGCATGGGGGGAGCAGAGCATCTTGCCAGCATTGGAGCTGGTGAGCACACAGACCGAGCAAATGGTGATGTGGACATCTCCATCCCCACTTGATTTTCCTGCTTGGATTGCAGGCTCCTTGGGGCTGGGTTATCAGCTGAGCACACCTCTGTTATGGCTGGGACTGGAGATAGCCAGTGACAACAAGTGATATTAATTCCCCTGAAAGTTAATTGCTGGATGTTCATCTCCATGGGTGATTCATTATTAATGGTCTCAGCATGAACACGGCTTCTTTTTTTCATTTTTTTTTTTCTCAGTAGTCCCTTTTAAATTCACTTACACACCTTTTTTTTTTTTTTTTTTTTTTTTTTTTTTTTTTTTTTT
>NC_048893.1:39890675-39898732 GCF_011077185.1 Oxyura jamaicensis
TTTTTTTTTTTTTTTTTTTTTTTTTTTTTTTTTTTTTTTTGTACAGACAATTCGTAGAGAAAGAGTTGCTGAATGAACATGTCACTGGCTTGTCACTTTTCCATTCTTCTCCCTGTCTCTGCCCTTTCTTTAATAGTCTGAACCAATTTTAGAGAAGTCTCTGATGCCATTGATGATACATTGCCTCAGAGAACCAGCTAATAGTTAACGTGGGCATGCTGCTTGCTGCATGGTCACTGCCAATGAAAGAGCAATGATGTGAGCGCGGGCAGCACTGGCAAGAACCTGATTATGAGTTGTACGTGCTGCCACAGCTGTTCAAAAAACACCATTTTTAGTCCTTTTATTTTTAACCCTATTAAACTGACATGCTGCTGATAGATCCCACACTTTTTAAAGAGACATTTCAGGCTGCACCAAAGGCAGCTATCACGTACAGAGGCACTGAACACGTGACAAGAGAAAGAGGTGAATTTATTCTAAAAAATGGTGCCTTGCAAGGAGAGTGCTTCCTGTCTGCTCGGGGTGGCCTGGCCCTGTAGCCCTGCACTCCCTTTGGAGCAGGGGGAAGTCCTCACCACATTCACTTATGCACAGTAGCAGGGATGACGAATGGCCAGGCTGGTACCTTTGTCTCTTCCATCAGCTTCCATGAGAGCGAGGAAAAACTCAGGCAGGATGAATCTGCAAAATCCCAGGCTGTGGTCCTCTGTGGGTTTCAGTATCTGACAGATTGAGAGGAAAAATCAACACGTGAAACCTAGCCAGGCTTAAAAGATACTGAGTAAAATTGAGTGGTGTTACTTAGGGATTGTATTGGGTTATTTAACAACTTCTTTGTTGGTGACATGGACAGTGGGATCAAGTGCACCCCCAGCAGGTTTGCCAATGCCACCAAGCTGTGCGGTGCAGCTGACACACAGGAGGGAAGGGATGGCATCCAGAGGGACCTGGGCAGGCTGAGAAGTGGGACTGTGTGATCCTCATGAGGTTCAACAAGGCCAAGTGCAAGGTGCTGCAGCTGGGCTGGGGCAATCCCAAGCACAGGCTGGGTGGAGAATGGATTGAGAGCAGCCCTGAGGAGGACCTGGGGGTGTTGATTGATGAGAAGCTCAATGTGAGTCAGCAATGTGTGCCTGCAGCCCAGAAAGCCACCCGTGTCCTGGGCTGCACCAAAAGCAGTGCGGGCAGCAGGACAAGGGAGAGGATTGTCCCACTCTGCTCTGCTCTCCTGAGACCCCACCTGGAGCCTGTGTTCAGCCCTAGGGCCCCCAGCACAAGAAGGACACGGACATTTTAGAACAAGTCCAGAGGAGGGCCACGAGGATGATCAGGGGCTGGAGCACCTCTCCTATGGGAACAGGCTGAGGGAGCTGGCGTTGTTCAGCCTGGAGAAGAGAGGGCTCCGAGGAGACCTTACAGCGGCCTGCCAGTGCCTAAAGGGGGCCTGCAGGAAAGGGGGGGGCGGGGGGGGACTCTGTTAGGGAGTGTGGTGATAGGACAAGGGGTAACAGCTTTAAGCTAAAAGAGGGTAGGTTTAGATTAAGTATAAGGAAGAAATCCTTCCCTCAGAGGTTAGTGAGGCCCTGGCACAGGCTGCCCAGAGCAGCTGTGGATGCCCCATCCCTGGAGGTGCTCAAGGCCAGGCTGGATGGGGCTTTGGGCAGCCTGGTCTGGTGGGAGGTGGCCCTGCCCATGGCGGGGGCTGGAACTGGGTGGCCTTTAAGGTCTCTTCCAACCCAAACCATTCTGTGATTCCTTCCCAGTGCCAAACCAAAACCACCGTAGGAGAGGCTCTGCCTGGCTGGAGGCAGGGCTACCAACATGCTCAGTGCCCCCTGCTGTGGGCAGCTCATTTTCCTGATGCACACTGTAAGGTGCTGCTCAGGCCTCCTCACCGCAGGCTGCTCTCGGGAGCAGGACCACGCGGTGCAAACCTTGCAATAACCTTGCAGGCCGCTGCAGAGCAGCCGGCAGGGCGGAGGCAGCCTTGGCTCCAGCCCTGTCTCAGCCACCAGACCAGTGACAGGCTGTGTCTTCTCCCAGGGCAGGGCCTCTGTCACCAGCCTGGGGTGCCAAAACCCAGCAGGAGCTCTTCTGTCACAGCACCCACGCAGAGCAATCCCAGGGTAAGCACGCTGATCGGCAGGCAGCTGAATGCTCTGCTTCAGGCACACCCATCAGAAACAAAAGCTCTGTATTTTATGGCCGACCCTCCTCATTTTACAACCATGAATGGTAATTTATCTCTGGAGAGACTTATAAATTCATGGTGCTGAAGCCGTGGATGTGGTGGGCAGGAGACACCTGGAACTGGGCACTTCTGCTGGCACAGGGGAAATGGTGACACCGGCACCTGGCAGCAGGTGACAGCTCTGCTGGGTTTTAGCATGTGGCCTGCAAATGCAGCTGCTGCATCGCCCGTGCTCAGGCTGTGTTTTATGAATGTCACGTCAGAGAGCTTTGCTGCTGTTTTGTCAGGTCGCTGATCCTCTGTGTAACGTTTCTGCTTCTTGCTTGCTTGTTATGTCAGATGAAGCATGCTGCAAAACAGGCATTTGTTCTAAGCATTAGTGTGATCCAAACACAATCTAGCCCATTTTATATATGTATTTTAAGAAAATATCCACAACCTTCTGCAAAGCTGATAAGAAGAGACTTATGGAAGTCATCAAGCTCTGTGAAAAAAATCTTAAATTATTCCATTTGGGGAATTTCACTGGTGAGATGACACAGACTGATGCACTTCATTCAAGTGTCCTTGAAAATACTTTTTTTTTGCATCACTTTCATGTCAGGAAAGTGCTGAGAGCGCTGCTGGAAAAATTCCAGTATTCAACCTGCTCTGTCTGAAAACAGAAGCTTTCCAGCAAGCATACAGGAGCACAGCAAAAGCCTTGATTTTTATTTTAATATTTGCATACAAATCCTCATCAGAAAACCCTTAGGGATGTGCTCGGACACACTAGCAAGCTCTGTATGGGCTGTGGGCAGCCAGCGGTTGGGATAACATTTACCATTGCAAAAAGGCTCTGACCAAATATTTTTGTCCCTCTTCCAAAGAAGCAGCAGCCCCTCTGTGAGCCGGCCAAAACTGAGGGCTGAGGCTGGAAACCTTCCCCACGTGTCTTTGTGCAGGGTCTTGCTGCTGCAGCCCCCTCCCAACACGTGGTTCTGTCTGCCCGTGGGGCTCCCATCCCTGCCATCTCCGAGCCTCACCCGAGCAGGAGAAACACAACTCGCTTCTTTGTCTAGAAAGTGATTTTAATTAACAGCAATTTACTAAATAGTTCTCATTTGAACAGTGAGAAGGATTAACGTCATGCACTGAGAACACACACGAGTGACAAATGCGTTTGTTACATGACAACATCTGGCTGCGTTTCAGTTCCAGTGGGTACAGGAGGATCAGTCACTAGTAAGTATGGTCCTGACCCAAAGCTACCTGAAGCAGGGAAATGCCTATTCACTCGACTGAAGTATTAATTACCCTGACGCCTAACTGCACTGAACTCTCCATCACCTCAGCCGACTTCCCAGCAGGGTCTGGGTGACGAAGACACCATGCGTCCCGCTGAGGGGCATCTTCATGCCGATGTCCCCAAAGCCACGCTGCCTCACAGAGGCTGCCCGTGAGCCAAAATGCAGGCGTTTTAGCCATGGTGCTTGCAGGACTGGAGGAGCTCCAAGGTGAGGGAATTGCCTCTACGGGGGTTTTATGCCTGTGGAAAGAGAAGCGAGAGCCACACACTGCAGGACACAGCCCCGTGTCCACGTGTGCAGAGCGAGGCGCTGTGTGTTTTATAGCACCGTGCCCCACCCCAGTGCAGTGTCCTGGGTTTACAGAGGCTTCCTGCTTAAATTCACATCTTGCTGCCTGATGGCAGCTCGCGAGCATCAGCCACGCATCTTCAAGCAGCAACAGCATCCGCCAGGCAGCGGGCGAGCGCCGGTCAGTGAGAACAGAATGGACTTGAACGAGGACGCCCCAGTTGTTCGGGCTTAACACTGCTTATTTCAGAGCAGGAACAGAGCTGTTATCAGGGACAAAAATAAACGCCAGTTGTTGTTCAAAGCCTTCAAAACAAAAGCAGGAGCAGGGCACAGCAAGTGCCCTTCTCTTTGGACTGCCACCTCTCCCATGAAGCAGGGGAAGACACAGGCATGTGCACCGTCCGGACGCATTTATTTTAGGAGCCAAGCTCTGGGCTGAGCTTCACAGGGGTAAAATGAGAACAAGCTCGGGTGGCTGACCTCTCTGAGAGCATGACAAATGGCATCTGCTGCCCCTTGTTGCAGGGGTGCTGTGTGGTGCCCGGGTGGACCTGAGGCTCCTCCAGCCCCATGAAGCGGCTGCAAGCCCCCTGGAGATTCTGGCTCCAGGTCAAGGTCCTGCCTGCTGCTGGAGAAGGATGGGCTTGAGGAGCACAGGAGCTGCCAGGGTGAAGGCTTGCTCAGTGCCCACCACAGGACAATCTCCAGGGCTGGCTTCGTTGCCCCCTTGCTTGCCCTGCTGTTGAGGAGCCAGGCAGAGTTCAGAGCTGCGGCTACCCACCAGCTGTCAGGGTGGGCTTGTCTGATCCCCAGAAGGGTCGTGCTGAATTAACAGCATCAGAGCACACCACAAAACTGTCTGCGATCTCAAAAAATAAGCCAGCTGGTGCAGAAGACCCATGGTCCTCCTGAAAGCCCAACAGACGAAGCAAGCCTGGTGTGTCGTTCCCCTTTTCGAGCTCACATCTGGGCAGCTGAGACCCTGCAAGGCACCGGCAGCCTGGGCAGCTGAAAGGAAAATGAAGTCCCCCGTGCTCTTATCAGCAGGAACATAAGGAGAGGGCTTGAGGTGACTGCAGAACAGTCAGGCAACAGAAATGACACAAGTAATTCTTTAGCGATAAAGGGGGAAAAAACAAAGAACTTTGCAAAGGAAACACCACTGGTAAAGCACCTGGGCAAAGCAGAGCAGAAGGCATCTGGGGCTCAGGATGGGCAGATGGCAGCTGCTGCTCGGCTCTGACTTTTCCAGGTGGTGTCTGAGCCCAGAGGAACTCAGCAAAGGCTGCTGGTCTCAGGTGGACCACGAGCCCATGTTTCTGGCTGCAGAAAGCAGAGGCCGACAGCACAAGGGGCAGCGGTAGCAGGATGGTTGTGAGGGGCTGCTCCTTTGCAGTTCTCCTCCAGGGTTCAAAGGATGGGATTTGTTCAGACCCAGATGGGTTTCCACAGGAGAAAACCCAAGCTCTGCTGCTCCAGGGCTGTGATATACTGGAGGCACAGTTCCTACAGCTGCATTACAACCCAAACCAAGGAATCTAACTCGCTGGCATGCAGGCTGTGGCTGAGTGGTTTCACCACATCTTAGCACCATGGGGTAGCAGCAGAAGAGGATTTTGAAGGAGTCCAATCCTGAGGACTTGTATCTGGAGCTGCTCCCCCAGCGAGGCTGTTTCCGTGGGGTTTCGGAGCAGGCAAGCCTTCTGGCTCTGCTCTTCTAAAGCTTTGTTCCAGATTCGGTTTCATAGGATGAAAAAAATCATTACAGCGGCTGAGCTCCCAAAGCATAACATCTGCTTGTCATCCGAGGCCAAGAGAGATAAGGAGAGGAAGAGAGAGAAACAGAATGCTGGGGTGCACAAGGCAGGGAAAAAAAAAAAAAATAAATAAAATAGAATTAAGCCAGTGCAGCACTCCCCTTTCCCAGCTGCCCTGTTGCCAGCCTGGTGCTCACGCAGGAGTCAGCTAGGCAGTGCGAAGCCTGGCTCCCGAGCAGCGTCTCTCTGGATCTGCCCAGCCTGGCATGGCTGTACTGCCAGCAGTGATGTCCCCGGCCAGCAAACCAGAGCTGGATGTTCTCCTCTTACCTGCTGTAAGAGATCCTGCGTCCTCTGTCTCCGTAACTGGTAAATGCTGCCTGCACATGGGTGAGGCACCTGGAGAAACACCTGATTTTGGGGAGATTTTTGGTTGCAAGGCACACACAGGTGGCAGCTTGTGACTCCCAGCTCTGTCCTACAGTCACCTCAGCTGGAAATGGATAGTAAGATTTACTTGTTTCACTCTATTCTCCGTTATTTGCTATTTATTCAATACAGGCTCATCCTGTAACATTTCTTAATGACAAGGGAGACACAGTATGACAGAGATTCATTCACACAGAGCAAAATTTATTTGGAAGTCTCTGTTTATTTACTGTGAAAAGAATTAAATTAAAAACAGAAGGGAAAGAATCAAAACTGAGAAAAAAATTCTCCAGAGACTTTCTCCTCCCTCGGAATAGGACGCCTGACTGTCCTTTCAATTTACTGCTCTGCTTTAAATGACTGCAGCAGATTTATGCCAGCGTAAGGGAGCTATTAATTAGCCCCCGAGATTTATTTTCCTCTGAAAGAATGCAGTGCCTGGCTTTGTTCCAAGAGGGACAGGGCTCCTCTCCGCTAACCAGAGGCTGATTACCAAGACGCGAGATCAGATGCTCCAAGAGGGCCTGTCTGAGGGGCAGGCTGGGGAAAACGCAGTCCTTTTGAATCAGAGCTTTGTGGAAGGCGTAGTTGTCACAGAAATCCAATCGAGTTGGAGGCAGGGAGGACAGGCACCGTGTTGGCTCAGCTCTCATACCACCGGCTCGACAAACAAACGTTAGCTGTTGCTCTGAGGCTCCTCGCACTGCCCGCTGGCTCGGTGTTGCAGCCACCGTACGCTCCCATCGCTCAGCTGCTGGGTCCTGGTTTGCGCTGTCAGCCAGGGTGTTCCCCGGGGCTGACGTGGCAGCAGGACCAGCTGGGGACAGCCCAAGGAAGGACGGACACAGCTTCACCCCAGCTCGCAGTGGTGACCCGAGGGACCTCACCTGCGTGTCGCAAGAAGTGGTTCTCCCAGTGCATTCAGTGCTGGCGCGGCCTCGCCCTGAATGCTGCGTGCTGTCTGGGCTCCACAGTACAAAAGGGGTGCTGAGGTGATGAGGATGACAAAGCCGGTGACAGGGCTGGCAGCCTCTCCCGTGAGGGCAGGCAGAGGCCCTCAGGCTGCCTGGGCTGGAGACAAGGAGGCTGAGAGGCGACCTCCTGGCTCTCTGCAGCTTCCCGAGGAGGGCGAGCGGGGAGGGAGGTGCCGGCCTCTGCTCCCCGGGGCATGTGGGGACGGCCCAGAGCTGCGCCAGGGGGCTTCAGGCTGGGCACAAGGAAAAATCTCTTTCAGGCATACATTCACCCAGGATAAGGCCAGGATAAAGTCAGTGGAGGCGATTAGAAAAAAAATAATAAAAATAAATTAATTAATAAAAGGTAAGCCCTTCTTTACACATGGTGAGAAAGTGGCTCTATGGACATCTTTAATTAAAATCTGGGAAGAAGAATAAGTGACTGGAAAATACAAGTTCAAGACAGCTAGAAGTAGACAAAAAGCCTAGAATACATGAGTAATTATGATTTTTTAAAAAAAGTTTAATTACTCTCCAGAAGCCATCTGCTGTGTGCTGGGTGACGGAGCCGTAGCAGAGAGGTACAGACGCCTGTGGTTTTCCAGGGCCAATGCGGACTGCAGTGCGAGAGCTGGATGCAAAAGGACATTGGAGCTTCCCTTCGTCAATTAAAAGGCTCCAACACGTGGCAAGCAAATAGAAAACTCCTGTGTGTCTGCAGCTCTTCCATTGGCACTGCCCCGGGTCCAAATGTAGGTCGCACGCCTGGTGTGAAGCTGTTCCCCTGCAGCTCCCCAGCCGCCCTGGTGTCCCCATGGGGTGACATCGTGGGGGCGGCACACAGGAGCAGGGACAACATGTGCATGGGAGAGCCTCTTGTGCAGGTGTGCTGCAGGCTTCTCCTTCTGCCCCCGTGCCCTCTCTGGAGCCACCGTGGGACTGCAGGGAGATTCCAGGGTGAGAAACACAGAGATTTATCCCAATAGCTTGGGGGAAAAAGAAAATAAAAAAGAAAAAAAAAAAAGGAAGAAAAAGAAAAAGAAAAAGAAAAAGAAAAAGAAAAAGAAAAAGAAAAAGAAAAAGAAAAAGAAAAAGAAAAAGAAAAAGAAAAAGAAAAAGAAAAAGAAAAAGAAAAAGAAAA
>NC_048893.1:39898832-39903172 GCF_011077185.1 Oxyura jamaicensis
AGAAAGAAAGAAAGAAAGAAAGAAAGAAAGAAAGAAAGAAAGAAAGAAAGAAAGAAAGAAAGAAAGAAAGAAAGAAAGAAAGAAAGAAAGAAAGAAAGAAAGAAAGAAAGAAAGAAAGAAAAAGAAAGAAAAAGAAAGAAAGAAGATGGCTTTTGGCTTTTCCAGAGTTCAGGCTGCTGTGCTTGATACACACAGATCAAAACCACACTAGGAAATAGGGTGCCTTTTTAATTTGCATTACCATCACAGGATCTTACAGATTAAAATGCTACAGTAAACAAGGCAAATATACTTTAATACATTTGTGGTTTGGATCGCTAACAGCTATTAAGAATGCACCTCTTTTTGCAATGGAGAAAAGGCCAGAGCGAGAAATGTTTCCAGCAAGACGATGCTTTATGTGATTCAGCGCAGTGAAGGAGAGCCGGGTTTGTGCCCTGCTGTTCAGTAACAACTTGCTTGCAGGCCTGACTGGCTCCGAGCACGGCAGCAGTGCAAGCTGCTTACCCAACTGCTGCAAAATCCAGGGCCTGCAGATCCCGCCTGAGGCAAAGCAGAGCCTCAAAGCCACAGTTGCAAACCTACTCCAGCAATGAGCGGGGTTATTCCTACAGGAGAACAGAAAGCAGCAAACACCTCCTACCCACAGCTACTGGCGGTGCAGCTGGACCAACTTCGCCTTTCCCGGAGCAGCAGAAAAAGGCTGGGTTGAACATGTACGGGGGCAGGTTTAAATATCGGGTTGTGCTCTAAGAGACTGGCTGGGGAGAACAAAAAGAGGCTGCAATTAGGGAAAGGGCCAGTTTCTGCCTTCCAATCAGAGGATATAATATGCAATATTTTAAGACCCTGAGTAGGAGTCCTTTTGTAGGATAATTCACAGGGACCGCTCATTACCTCCGCTGGAAAGCACAGCGATTCTTAGTCAAGCTACCGAGTTACTTTAGGACAGCACAGTGAAAAAAAAAAAATAACAAAAACCCAACAAAGAGCCAGGTTTGCAGTATGCATCTCAAGAACTGGACACATGCCAGTCATTTAAAGGTTATTCGATCCAGCAGCTTACTCGATAATTTCGGGAGATTTGAAGCTTGCTGTTCCTCCGCTGGCGCTGAGGACGAGCTGTGCAGGAGGCGAGGCACGAAGATGGCTGCAGCACCTGGCTGTGTGGCACGGCCCCACGTTCCTCACCCAGAGCCATCCCCTCCACCTCAGCCACTCTCTCACTCCCCCTCCTCAAAGGGAAAGGGGGAGAACATACAATGCAAAGGCCTCAAGGCTTGAGATAAGGACAGGAAGATCGCTCATCAATTATTGTGACTGGTAAAACAGACTCAGAGTAGGGAGACATTAAATTTTATTGCCTATTACTAACAAGCTAGACAAGTGAGAAACAAAGGGAAGAAAACAAAAACGCCTTCCCCCCATCCACACTCTTTCACCTCTTTCCCCCAAGCGGTGCAGGAGAATGGGGTATGAGGGCTGTCGTCAGTCTATGGCGCTTCATCTCCGCTGCTCCTTCTCGGTACCTCCCTGCCCCTGCTCCCCGTGGGCTCCCTCCCACGGGATGCCGTCCTTCCCAAACTGATCCCACATGGGCTGCCCACAGGCAGCAGCTCTTCAAGAACTGCTCCCACAAGGCTCCATCCCACGGGGTCCATCCCCCAGGAGCAAACTGCTCCAGCACGGGTCCCCCACGGGCGGCAGCTCCCCCCAGACCCCCTGCTCCTGCGTGGGCTCCTCTCCACGGGCTGCAGCTCCGGCCCGGGGCCTGCTCCTGCGGGGGCTCTCCATGGGCCGCAGCCTCCTCCAGGCCACATCCACCTGCTCCACCGGGGGCTCCTCCACGGGCTGCAGCGTGGAGATCTGCTCCATGTGGGACCCATGGGCTGCAGGGGGACAGCCTGCTCCACCAGGGGCCTCTGCATAGGCCGCAGGGGAACTGCTGCTGCCTGCCTGGAGCAGCTCCTGCCCTCCTGCTGCACTGACATGGGGGGCTGCAGGGCTGGTTCTCAAACATTGGCCCGGCTCTGGCCAGCAGTGGGCCCCTTACCTAACAAGGGGTGGCTTCTGGATTCTTCGCACAGAAGCCATACCTATGGCCCCCAGCTACCAAGACCTTGCCACGTAACCCACTACAATGTCCCCTCCAGAGTCACCAAGCTCGAAACATCGGGGCAGCCCTTCCAGGGGACCCTGTGCCCAGCACCGAGGTCTGCTTTAAAAGGAAGCTGTGTGGAAATGACCGGCTGCTGGTAACCACTGGAGCTCATAGTGACACCCTACTGCCTCCCCAAAAGGGCCTTACCACACCAACAGTCAAACACAAACCCTGGCTGTGGGGAGGACTTCCTGCAAAAGCTCTTTCAGCAGATGACAGCTTTATCATGTAACACAAATTCATTTGCAGCTACCACTTTTTGTACTTTGGGACTTTTATTCATTACTTTTCTGCCTTTTAAAATTCAGTTTTCAGCTTAATTCTTAGCTATTATTCAATATTTTCATCGGTGTTAACTAAACCCAGGGAGCATTTGTGGTTTTAGCCCGGATTAAGCCTTTATTCCTCATTGTTCTAAATGCATGAAAGTCAACCGGGTTGTTTTGTTTGATGCTCTCCATGCCACAGCGAATTCTGTGCAGCTAAGACTGTAAATGGGCCACATCACTCATGAATTACTAATCCCCGTCACTCACATTTTCTGGGGAATATATACTATATTTAGTCCTTAGGCTCGGAAAAACAAAGCTGGAGAAGTTTGAGGCTCTTTTTCTCATTAGGAGTCCTTAGAATGCTCCCTAAAAACTGGCAAGATAATTTTGCCACCACGTATAAGTGCAATTCATTAACCATGGTGGAAATTAGACCCTTGAATTGAGAGGCTAATTAAGATAATTAGGTATAAAGCCTGAAAGGAAACTACACAGACATTTCTTAAAATCTCATTTATACTTATGTAAATCTGGACCAACTCCACCGTCATTTTTTGGATTTATACCCGAGTAATTGAAATCACTACTGAGCTCTTTAAAGCTCTCAATATCAGCAAAAGGCATTAAAGTAAAACAATTAGTAGATAGGTTACGTTTTTCACCGTTACTTCTAGATGAACTTAATATCACAATGCTGTTATTTCCAAAGGTAATTTGCCATTCCGGTAGGTTATTTATTAAAAAAAGAAAAAAAAAAAAAAAGTTTGATGAATTTAGCAGGCCATCATCAATTTAAAGAACTGCCAACTTTTACAGCATTAGCAAATGAAGAGAGCTGAGAGGTTTCAGCTTCGACTGCTGCCTCTTCCAAGATGGTCATTACTTTTCATCAGCGGCCTCTGCTGTGCTTCTTTCTACCACCAACTGCACCGAGATCATCGCTTGCAACAAGCGAAAACACTGAGTAAATGCTCTGCACAAAAGTGTACAAATTCAGCTGGGGGGAGGACACTTTAACTGTACAGAGATATGAAATTGAACAGCGTGCCTCTTTTGCGCAGTTGGCTGCTGTGCAGTCCCCAGGACGACGAGCTTCTCCTGGTTTGTGTTTAGCAGGGAGCACCGGGCAGATTTCTGACAGCGTGACCTGCTCTCCCCTCATCCCAGCAGTGATATTTAGCTGCAGACAGAGCTCTGCTGGTCTGTCTTAAATGGAGCTGACGTGAGCTGAAAGGCAGCCTGCCTAGCCAGCAGCGGAACACTGAGCCCTGCAGTCTGCCTCCCCCTTACGCCCCAAATCCAGATGACTGTGTAGTTGTCATGAGGAATATGGAGAGCCCGTGGCATGAGGGCACACACCCCTATGCCTAAAACCTGGGATATAAAAGCAGGGATTCGAAAATCAGAAAATCCAACCTCTGTCCATCAAAAATAAAAATAAATCTACAACAACAACAAAACACTGACAACGAAACCCCCACCCAAACAATAACAACAAAAACCATGCTATCCATGCTTTGGAGATGGTTTTCCTGTTAAGCCAACAGCCTGCAGGAGACCAGATGCTTCCTTGAGAGCTGCTGGCAATCAGGTTACAAAAAATGTTAACAGGAAAGCAGGACAGGGACAGGAATAAGGGCAGCAGACCATAGCAGAAGGACAGCCCTTTGCCTGTTGGTTTATACACCCACGTGTGTGCCTGCAAAGTCTCTTGGTTTTCCTGGTTCCTCCATCTACTCCTTGGTGACTTTTCAAGCAGATCAGCAGTGTAGGGAGTTGCACCACCTCCACTTGGTAACACTGGACGCTGTGATGCAGTGTCTGGGACAGTAAGGAGGGAAAAGGAAAAGGGAGAAGAAGGGAAAGAGAAAAATAAAAAAAAATGAAAAAAAAAAAAAAAAAAAAAA
>NC_048893.1:39903272-40007099 GCF_011077185.1 Oxyura jamaicensis
AAAAAAAAATGAAGAAAAAAAAAAAAAAGAAGAAGAAGAAAGAGGCTTTCCTACATCTGGGGTAAAAAAGAGGTAGAGGGGAGCCTGCTTTCTTTTGTGTAAATGCACCTGCACGGCTTTTGTATAGGGCACTCAAGAGCATCCAGGGCACTTGAAGCAGATGTGGCATCTGAGGTCAACATCTACTTTTGTTACTGATACAAAGTGTTGTGTTTCTTTTTTATTATTATTATTATTATTTAATTTCTTTAAATTTTCTTCTTCAGAAGCCTTTCCAGAGCTGCTCGCAGCAACTGAAGAGGGGCTGCCAACCCCAGGGTGGGGGCTGTGCCCCCGGGCAGTGCTGGTGGCTGGCCTCTGAACGCCTGCCAGTTCTGGCTCCTGCGGCTTTGGCAGCTCGGTGGGAACGGGCGTCATTGCCCTGCAGACAGCAGATATCCCCGGCTGGCTCCACAGGCACGCTGCTCTCACTGAAACCAGAGATGAACGGAAACAGCCCCCCTCGGCCCAATCCCCACCTCCCCTTCCCGTTGCACATCACTTACAGCCGGAGTTAAATGTGTTGAGTCGATGCAAGCATCTCGTCAGTTTTGTGAGTTTCGGATCAGCCCTTCCCAAGTGTCCTTTGCCTCATACACCCGAACCCTTCACGCCTCAGTGCCAGGGGAACCTGTACTCTGAGGACTATCTTCCATATAGGACACCAGTAAAGAAAACATAAAACCTGAAAGAGGCCTCCTTTTCACCAAATATGCAGGGAAGTTTAGACTCCAGGATTGCATACCCTGTATCCTTTCCATTCGTGTCCTGGCATTTGATTTTTATTTATTAGGACAAACCACTGCACGTGACTTCTTTCAGCATGCAGTGAAGCTAGGCAGCTTTCCAGCTATGCGCAACCCAGGGCATGAGACCACTCTGCCCTCCTGGGCCTCCTGGGCAAAGCCAGAAAAACCCTTCCCCGCCTTCCCAGTTCCATCAATGCTCTGGCATTTAATGTCACCTGGTGACACAATGGCATGGCTGTGGTTCTCCAGTAAATCTCCTTTGCAGCAGCAGTTGGATTTTAACCAAAATCTGTCGTTTGTTTTATGAGCAACAATATGCATCAACCATTTTTTTTTTTTTTTTTTTAACAGAAAATAGGGGTTTTGGTTGCTAATGGCACATGATTCAGTTCTCTCTGACTTTCCCATATAACCTTCAGGATATTAGTCAGCTTTTTAATACAGTCATGGCTCTCTGTTCTTTTACTTGCTGCTAGGATGCTCCGTCAAGGTACCTGCGGAAATTAAAGTTCAGAACACATTAAACTCAGAACATGATGGCAACCTGGCTACACCTAACGTGTCCACTCCCGTGAATGAACACACAGCACCTTACACATTCAGGAGGGCTATAGAAATGGCAGCCTGTGAATTATGGATTAGACAGCTGTCCCCCAACCAACCTAAATCATCTTTGATAGCAGAAAAACTCAATTCCCAAAACAAAACAAAGGGTTGGTTTTGGCTTAGTGGACAAAATCTGAACAAAAACACTTCTTCCTCTTGCGCTGAAATCAAAGACCTGTGGATTACGATCCCAATAAGTATTTGGTATTATTTTGAACCAGAGGTTTGGGATGGGCCTGTTGTTAGTAAAAGCACAGTGTCCAGTCTTTTCAATAAATGTGATCTCCAGTATCTGTGGGGAAAGAAGCAAAATTACATAGATACATGAGTAACATGTTGACATTGGACGCATTTTGATGGAAGTTGTCTTCCAAAACGTAGACTGTTTCATGAGGACCGTTAAGGTTTAGCAGTGAAAGCAGAATCCCAACACTTTTACCTGTGCTGGTAATTATCAGGAACAGGTCTCAGAATTACGCAGCGCACACAGCCCACTAAACAGTCCCCATCTCTGTGTGTTTAATTCTCAGCACCCTCCCGTGTTAGGCGTCCAGCCAGCTCACAAGCCCTCCAAGCACGATTCCTGACAAACGCCCTGCACCAGCACCCAGGTGTGGAAGCCAAACGGAGAGCTTGGAGCCATGGCAGCACCTGGGGCCTGCTGCGTGCGGCCTGCCCCTGCCCTGGGGTGTGCAGCGAGCTGCTGGCGGCATGGGGACCCTTGTGCTGTGCCGTGCCCTGCAGCCTGCTGCCCGCCCTGGGCCCCGTGCCCGGCCTAGGCCCCTCTCCCTGCCTCCTGGCAGCCATCAGGCCCTGTGCAGGCCCCGTGCCTGACCCAGCTCCGAGGTTGGGTATTAGGAAGAACTGCTTTACCGAAGGGGTTGTTAGGCATTGGAATGGGCTGCCCAGGGAAGTAGTTGAGTCACCATCCCTGGAGGTCTTTAAAAGATATTTAGATGAAGAGTTTAGTGATATGGTTTAGTGGAGGGCTTAGGTCAGAGGTTGGACTCGGTGATCTTGGAGGCCTCTTCCAACCTAGGTGATTCTGTGACTCTGTGATTCTGTGGAACGGGGCTCCAGCCTCGCTCTGTTTCTATTTCCTCGCCACGGCGAACACCGAATGCAGCAGATGGGAGCGTTCCTCCCCACGGCTTGTTTGTGCCAGATACTCCGCTCACAGTTTGTTCCCGGCTGCTTGCAGTTCAGGCCTTGTTTAGTGAATGGCTCAGGGAAACGGAGGAACAAATGTGCGGCTGCAGCAAGGGAGAGGGCCCGGCTTGTTGAAAGCATCGTGATTTAAACATTTCACTGTACTGCATGCAGAAATCATTTGTGAGGGCTTCTTTTGTTTGTTTTTATTTATTTATTTATTTATTTTGCTTTATTAGAAGGAAAAGAACATAAGGAATTGTGTCTGCTTCCTTACTAACATCTCAGTTTTCCTACACTTGTCAAAGGTAAAGATCAGAACAAAATACCTGAGATCCCGGTAAAAAGTTTTCCACAGCATATGAAGATAATTGAGAGGCTGAGTGGAGGTCCAAATACATTTCTTTTATATTTTTAACACTCTGTGATTGCATATGCAACCATCTTTGGATTCTCAGAGATTTAAAGCATGGCCTGAAACCTTTATGAATACGAAGCCCACTACTATGGCATGATGAAAAATTAATCACAGAGGCACTAAGCGACTCACCCCAGGCTTTGCAATAAATTAGTGGCAGCTATGATAAAACCCCAGGGTCTTAATATCTGTCTTCTGATCAACCTATGTCTCTTATCCCGTGATATCTGACAACCATTCCTGCAGAACACCAACTGTTGGTTAGTCATTTCACTAGAAATGTAGGTCGCTGTCTCGCCATTGCACTAACTATATCGATGGCAAACTTATATAATGACACTGAACAACTATAAAGACACTTTGGAAATTTTTGGTAAATAAAACCAATTTTAGGAGAATCCAGCTATGATCAAGTCTAAGCTATTAATTACAGTGAAAAGTTTGAAAAGTTCTCAGGACTTGCCTTCTTTAAATTGAATATTCATACCTGCTATTCTCTATTGAATCATTCAATGACTCTCGTACTAAAATAATTTCTGAACAGGGTAATTAAAATATATGTGAACAGATAAGTAATAAGCCAAGAGACATTCTGACATCTAAGGTTTTAACAAAACATGACAACGCTCAACCCAGAGGAAAAAAATATGCATAAATAATGGCCAGCGTCACGTGGCGCTTCAAAACAGTAGAAGGCAGGCAAATCAGAGAGGGAAAACATGACTTGTCGCATTATGGAAGCTAAAGAAAGGTGCACACACACACACACATCTTCCTACAGATGTGGGTGTTTTTATGAGTGGAACAAATTTATTCGAAGCTGAAAACTAGAGCGTTTAGAGAGCTCACGATGACAAGTGCAGTAACATTAGGAGCTGTAGAGGCAGCATTTCAAAGCAGGAGCATTTATTCTAACTTGTGATGTTAACGCCCACTCATCTGACAACAGCAATCCAGAGGGCATAATGATGAGAAATTTATTTCTCTGCTTTTCGATATAGATTCAGACATTGTTATAAACCTGAACAGTACCAAAATGTAAAGGTAAAATTGCTGAAAAGCTATACAGTTTATGAGATACTAAACACAGCCTGCAGATGCTGCTGATCTGGGACCCAATTCTAACCTCAGGCATACATTGTTATAAAACTCTAGAAGACAAAATTCATTGTTGTTTTTTTTTTTCCCAATGGTTTGCAGTAATAGATTTCCAAGATATTCAGAGGTGTTTGTCACATTTTTATTTTAATTTGATCTTTGCAGCTAGAATGTTACAGCCAGAGTCAGGCAATTCCTGAATCAATACCCCGTCTTAAAAGTCAGATATTAGTCATATTTATAAAAACTTACAGACACCATAGAATGAAAGGTTAGAACTGAAATATGTTTCATATAAAGCAAGATAACAGTTTATGATCTTCTTTATGCATTTTAATAATCTTTTTTTGTACTGTGAAAAACGATTAGAATTATTAATTAGGAAAAATGTATAAATCTATGTAACATATAATACAATATAATGATGAAATATAATTAAAAACTGTACTGGTGTTCTATCCATAGGTTTGGTATCTTTGGTTTAAAATCGCTTGAATACGTTTGGATTAGAGGTTTGGGTATGAAGATGCAGAGGTAGATCTCTGCTGTTTTCAGGAGGGATAAAACACTAGACCTCTTTTTGTAGGTATGAGAGCCAGCTATTAAATAAATAGGACACTATCAATAAGAGACATCGGTATGTGAGTTGCTGGAAACCTGTGGTTTCAGAATATTTTTTCCTCTTGAAATGTTTCAGTCACATGAGAAGTCAGAATGACATGAAAATATTTTTTTCCATATAATTCAGTAAGGAGACTAAAAGCACTGAGCTCTTCTTATATTTCACTACGTAAAATAAACATAAATGTCCTAGACAGGCTTTCTACACTTAACACAAGTAAATTTAGATTAATTATCTAAGGCCTAGCAAGTGGCAAATTTATCAGATGATTTATGAGTTCAATAAGAGTTTGGGCAATTATTTTCAAAGCAATAAATCCAGTAGCTTCTGGGCTCCATGTCTCCCCATTTACCACATGCCTGTAACGTGAGCTTGCCCAGCATTTCCCAGACACAAGCAGTCACACGAGCTCAGGCCAGGAACCCCTTGCCACTTAGGCCAGGGAGCAAACCCAAGTTTTACTGACGACTTCAGTGTGTATCTTGTAAATACCTGAGGATCAAAAACCATTCCAGAGGCTCAGAGCAGTGAGGACAAGCTGTTCTATCTCAACAGATCAAATCCACACCCAGCCATTTCTGCATCCACCCCTAGACTCTTTGAGCTTCAGCAATAGAAATCTGAATCGTTATCTCAGGGTGTCGCAAGTTTATGGCCCAGACTGCTTTGGTATATGCGGATGGGCTGCCTCCGGGGCTCCTCCCAATGCTTTCCAAAGGAGCTACTTGCATACTTCAGCACAGGAGAAAATTCGTTTCAGGACTTTTTTTTTTTTTTTTTTTTTTTTTCCTCTCCCCAGTTTGGCAACCATCTCTTGCCGCTCTTCCAAGCAAACAGAAGAATATGATGTCTTCCCCTTCTTACTGCATCCCCAGGGAAGGCAGTACAGAAGCTGTGGCTGCTTCTTCCCATTTATGTGTCCACTCCGTATCCTTCCTTCTATATGACAATCCTTTTCTATGCTCTATTCGTCATTCAGTTTACATCTTCCCTTCTCCCTTCCTTTCAAACTGGGTGTTATTATCTCCTGTCTTCTCTTATTCTGGTCCCTCCCTCTCTCCACCCACACATCCATGCAATTACCCTAAATTATAATGTCTCATGATCTCTACAGTCAAGCAGAGAGTGGAAGCAATGACCCAGTGATACAGGAGAAGAAAATTTCCTTCTTCCTGCCTGTTTACCTAGCACCTCCTTCTCATTGATCCAAGCCATCCATCTTCTGTTACACTTAGGGTTGTGGCCAGGATGGCGAACTTTTGAAATAGAATATGTCGCTGAGACACAGTGATGCTGACAGCACTTGCTAATAACCATCAAGGCTTAGAAAGGGCCTCTGTGAATAATATTGCAAGGTGCTAGAAATGACTCAGATTACAGCGAAGGTACTACACATCCTGATTTCCAGTCCTTGCTGCGTTTCAAGCACTGGTTGGTTGGAGGTTCCATAAAATCCCTCCGCTTACCCACACCTTACAGCGTGTGAGCTTTGCTGAGTTGGCCAAACTCATCCGTAGCGATAAATACTGCGGTAAGCTGCGCCGTCTCACGTACAACTTTGGCACAGTAGGACCCTTCTTACATACGATTGAGCAGCTTTTGTATCTTTCAGTCCATACATGTCACCAAAATGGATCAGGTGAGGAGACAGCCCAGCAGCACCTGATATCAGACCCAGGACAGGAGCTGGAGATTTGGCTTCTGACCTTTTTTTTTTTTTTTTGCTCCTGGCTCACATCTCTTTCCAGCTCTCTCAACAAAGAAACTGGAGAACAGCCCTCCCAGCAGTGAAGCCAGGGGACTGCAGAGAAGCTCAAATAAAAGATCAGACGGAACAAAGGCAAAACAAAGTGTTTTTTTTCTAATTTCTTTTCCTGAAACAATTGAACTGCTTGGCCGAAATTCTCCAGGTATGTCAGCAGGAAGCAGTCACTCCTTGCACAGTGTGGGAAAACTTCTGCCCAAGAACACTCAGGCTGAATTACAAACGCTGAAAACTGATTTTTGTTATGGGAAGCATGGGTAATTGTAACTAAGAATTGTCCTTAAAGTATCACAGTTCTAAACCGCTCTGGTTTTGATGTGGAAGTTATGCTGAAGGGCTTCACATGTACAAAATCATCAATCAGAAAATCAAATAAGCTCTCCTTGACTTTGTTCTGCGAGCTAAGAATGCACTGATCAGAGGAAAACAACAGACTTCTGGAAGCTTGATGTACCAGCAAGGCTTAGAAGTGCTGCAGCAGCTCGGTGCTGGACAGCAAGGCAGAGCCAGTACCCCCAGGAAGGGCAGCAGCAGTCCTGCAGTGGGGGGATCCACTGCCACAGCTGCCCCAGAAATTAAAAAACAAACAAACAAACAAACAAAAAAACACTTGCCAATAAACATCTCTAACTCAGTCAACACTGACAACAGGTCATATTTTTTGCAGCACTGTGCAACTACTCCGTACTTTTTTCAATACTGCATCAGTAATGAAGAGCCTTGGAGTATTTCTGGGTTTAGGAAATGGATCCGTGTCGTTTATTTGCCTCATGAATATAATCCAGCAGCTTCTACAATGACTTCCATTGTTCCAAAAGCCTAAATATAATCCTCAGACATGATACCAGACACGTATCAATCCTAATGGTAAAACCTCAACAGACGTAACTCTCATCTGGAGCTGCCTTTTCCCCACGCACACACAGAAATCCCTGCCATGTGTTCACTCTGTGCGTTTACATTTTAGGGTAATATTGAAGCAGATGCTTAGTCTGGAAAACGAAGGCTCCCACTGAAAGTAGGTCATGATTATTACAAAAAGAAAGATCCCCGTGCTGAATTGTTTTACGGGAAATCTCAAAACAAGAAGAGGTTTGAGATTCTGTTCTGTAAAACAGCACATTTTTTAAATACCTTAAACAGAAATACTATCCTCTGCAGTGAGCTCTGCCGTAGGTGGCCCAGGACGCAGCCACACAGGAAGCATATTACGGATGTGCCCCTAATCCTGCACTGAATCAAAGCTTCCGTGTAATAGGTCTTTTATCTGCTGGTGGTTTCATGAGAAGTGAACTGTCTGCTGAACCAGTGTTTTCTGTAGAAAAACTATTTGCTACTCATTCTGCCAGAAGTGTTTTCAAACAGAGGGCAGAGCTCAACTCTTTTTTTCCCATCTACCACAGGCATAAGCATTACTTCCAAACCCTTCCACCAATTCAGGTAATAACGAAGCCACTATATATTAAATCTATTACATATTTGTGCTCATCGTTTTTAGTTTTGGAGTGCCAAAACTTAAATTCTTACTCCTGAAAGCAATTATTGGTTTAACATTCTCATAGGGAAGGATGAGGGAAAAAAAGTAATTTGTATATTAGATCCAAGCATCTATTTCTAGCTTCATTAACAGACTACAAATGCTCACACAGAACGCTGCAGCAGAATTATAATTGTGTTAATTGCAGCCAGCATATTTCCAAAGCCACTGTTTACAAATTCAGACATTACTCTCTTGATTCGTTCAGTCTTAATAGTGATAATGAAATAAATAGCACAGTAAATAAAGCCAGTACTCAATCTTTGTTCTTAATGGTGACTGAAAAATGTACACATTTCTTAGATTTCAATATAATTGCAAATGTATCTGCACTTTTATATTGAGCTGACTTCTCTCTTAACATGAGATTTAAAAGAACCTCCAAAAAGAAAAAAAGACACAAGGGGACAGATTAACATAAAAACTTGTAAAAAAATCAGTAATCAGAAAAATAAAAAATAAAAATAAAAAAAGGAACTTTTTACAGCTAATTGAAGACTCGTTACATAACAAAAACCAAACCTAGTACAGGCTGAGGTGAATACAATAGCAGTGCACGTATCAAGGAGATATATGCAAGTGAAGAATTTAATCTTCCTTAATCTTCTCATGCGGTATGATTAATCACCCCCCTGTGGACTTTGCAAGACTGTTATAAAGATAACAAGCGAAACAATATAAAGGTACCGCACTACACAGCAAAAAGCAATTCACATTCAGGACTGTTTTAAGATAACCTTAGAAAGCTTTTGGTTTAGAGGCAACAAAGAGTACACCTTTGTAGCTAGCATACTTCAGACATAAGCATATTAAATGAAGAATGCAGCTGACTGTTGATTACATCTTTAGTATTAAGTCACCCAGTTATTTCCAAATGGCAGCTTTCATTTGGAACCAAATCTGCAATGTCACTATGGCACCTATCTGCCATTTAAAGTAGTGGGGGAGAAAGAATCTTACTGATTTTCTCAGCACGGGCCTCGCTGTCCACCATAAGGCAGGCATCATTTGTTCTTAAAAATGGTTGCTGCCTTTTTGGCCATTCCTGCTTCCCAGTATTGAAAAAATCCCTTACCATTTGCTCCTAAACACATAATTCGCTCCCAAATAAACTCCTCTTGCAAATATCTTTCAGTGACACGTGATTTGTTACACAACAGAATAACATTCTTCGGGGCAACTGGTTCTTATTAGCAATACTGAGTATTGCTGCCAAAAAGGCTGAGGGTTAGTAATCAATTAAGCATGCAAAGAAAAAATAGAGCTATATATACCATATATACCATGTTTAGGTTGCATAACTTCCACTAAAGCAGTTAAGCAATACCTATCCAGTAAACAGGGAGCTAGTATCACGGGAGATCTATCAGGAGGGCCCGAGGAAGGTGCTGAGCATCAGGCTGCCAGTGTTAGCTCAATGGTTTCAAAAGCTTTTTCTTTTTTCCCTTCCCTTCCCTTCCCTTCCCTTCCCTTCCCTTCCCTTCCCTTCCCTTCCCTTCCCTTCCCTTCCCTTCCCCTCCCTTTTTATAATATTATTAATAAAAAAAGAAGCTACCTGCTTTTATATGTGAATCTGCCAACTGACAAATGACGTGACCGTCCTTAAAACACACCTACCTTTCTTGTGGCCCGGGTGAGAACCTTTACAATATTTTGATGCATTTTATTTTATTTTATAACATTTATGTGTGGTAGGTTAGCTAGGGGCTGCAGAGAGGAGAGTTAAACACCAACATTTGCTAAAACCGTTTTTATTTTTTTAGACTATTACCACCTGTATCCCAGTACTGCACATTGAATTTCAAGCATGGACCTGAGTTGACACGTGTTCACATCTGCCTGGTTTTCATTTTGTGTGGAGATCCATACGCAAGCACAAAACAAAAAAATCTCTGGGAAACACTGCAAGAAAGGAAGAAAACAAAACAAAACAGAACAAATCCAGCACAGGTTTGTATAACCTTAGTGCATACCCAGACATACTGCTTGTGGTTTTGACTGAGGAAACATATTCATTCCAACCCAGGTAACTCTCAGCTCTTGACATTTGTCCTTGCCACAATGTCAAGAACTCACTCTTAAAGTCATCTCCGTATCAGCTGTTAGTGGGCAGTAGATATATATATATATAGCTGTAAAATCTGGGAAAGGTACAAAATGTCATGAACAACTGCAGCCAAGGCTTAGGTACCAACAAGCAGTAAGAGCATGTGTCGGGCTGAGCAGGCTGACTTGGTGACTGGAGCCTTCACAAGGGGCATCGGCTGCTGTGCCTGGTCTAAGTGGGACAGGAACATCAGCAGGGGACATACAGCTGGACAGTGGGACAGATAAGAAAGAGTTGAATCTGGAAGGAAATCTGCTCTTCTCACCAAAGGCTAAGCTGATGCTTTGGTTTATTTTTTTGACCCTTGAACCTGTGCATGTCTCGTAATGTGCTTAGACTCCAGGATGGGAAACCACGCAGCCACGTGCCGAACACGTAGCAGTCCGCAGGGAAGAGGTGACATTCTTCTCCACGGAAAAGGAATGCCACTTTGCAGTTCTCTACAAAAAACAATGATTCTATGGTCCAAAAGTAAAAACTGATTATTCACAAGATATAAACCAGCAGGGAAGTCAATGAAAAATAGCACCCAGCTCAGTAGCCTTCAGACACAAGAGCTTTCACCAAAAATAGGTCAGGTGCCAGATGAAAGAATAGAGAAAAAAAAATTGTTTTATGTAATTTTCACTTTTAAATTCCCCTTTGTATCACTCATATACAAAAATAAGTTTCATATGTCATCACATTCTTGAACTTTCCAGTTCTGAAATGTAAGAATGACAATTTAAATCAAGCAGTCAGAAGAACAATCACATACCGAAATATTTTTATCTTAACCTCTTTTTCATAAAGTTGCAGTAAAATTGAAAGCGTGCAGGTGTGCTGATGGTATAAAATAATGTGAAATGATACAGTATTTCCTTTTTTATGCTTGTAATTAGAGAACACCCCGCTTCACAGACCAAAGAAGCTTCTGTAGACGGCCCACACCACTGTAGACTTCACGCAGTCTGTACTATGGTCGTTAAGACTACCATGAGGCAAATCTTCAATCCTTGGCCACCAAATTGGTCAGCAGTGTGCACGGAGGATGAAGAAGGGTGCATGAGAGCAGAACTGTGTCAGCAGCTCATTGGGATGTCAGAATGCAGAACCCCATCCCCTTTGACTGTCCCTAGTCCTTCCTTAAATCTCTTCAGTCAACACTGAGCTTCGCTGACATCTGCGTATGGAAACCAGTAAGAGCATATTAGTCAGGGAATCAAACAAACAAACAAAGTACCAAGAATACACATAAACTTTCAACAGTAAGCTGAGAGGAAGAAGAGCATTGCTGCCAAAACACCTGAAACAACAGTGGTAGGTAGAGTATTCTGAAGAAGCTGAAAAAGGGAAAGCAACAACATAAACTAATGGAAAAAAAATCTGATTTGTAGCTGTAAACATCTCAGGTACAGCAGGTAAAAATTTTCCCCAATGATTTCAGATATCCTCACTACATTTTATTGAATGGTAAATTAAAAAAAGTGAATAAATCTGTTATTCTAAGTATTACACAATACTGGCAATAGCACATGGAGAACCAGTGTGATACCTCCATCAGCTGCAGCTGTTAATTTACAAATGACAAGTTTGTAAGACATGGCACAAAAGGAAATATATTCACACCCTGGTGATGCTAAGCTTAGAGCAAATCTTAACCAGGGTGAAAATGCTGTGTGAAAAACAAACAAACAAAACCAAGCAGAAAACACAGAATAAAACCCCTAGTGATTAAAGTTGGAACCGAAACAGGTTTTTCCTGGGTTTTTCGCAGAGAACTGCATTATTACCTGTGTAAATATTCCCCACGATTACACAGCTTGTACAGGAGCACAATTCAGCGCAGAAGAGCAAACACTTGTACTGAATAATGTCACGTAAACTAATTTGCCAGAGCAAATGCTGGCCAGTCACGCTATGATTTTCCTCTCACTGCTACTAGTTTGGCTGATGCCAATGGAGGACAAAAATGCTGCATCTCGCATGAGCTGGGCTGCCTTGGCTGGTCACCGGGTGCCCACGCAGCCACTCCCTCACTGCCTCTCCTCAGCAGGATGGGGCAGAACATATGACAGAAAAAGCCTTGTAGGTTGAGATAGAGACAGGGAGATCACTCACCAACTATTGTCATGGGCAAAGCAGACTCGGCTTGGGGAAGATTATTACCATTTAATAACAAAATAGGACAACAAAAACTAAAAAGCAAAGGAACAAAAACCCTGGACACCTCCCCCTTCCCCCATCCTCCCTTCTTCATAGACTTAACTTCAGTCTCAATTCTTTTCTACCTTCTCCAGTCCCCAAAGGGTGCAGGGCAATGGGGACTGTCGTCAGTCCCTGACGCTTGGTCTCCGCTGCTCCTTCCCAGTCCCTCCCTGCCCCTTCTCCCTGTGGGCTCCCTCCCACGGGATGCCGTCCTTCCCAAACTGATCCCACATGGGCTGCCCACAGGCAGCAGCTCTTCAAGAACTGCTCCCACACAGCTCCGTACCACAGGGTCCATCCCCCAGGAGCAAACTGCTCCAGCACGGGTCCCCCACGGGTGGCAGCTCCCCCCAGGCCCCTGCTCCTGCGTGGGCTCCTCTCCACCGGCTGCAGCTCTGACCCAGGGCCTGCTCCTGCGGGGGCTCTCCATGGGCCGCAGCCTCCTCCAGGCCACATCCACCTGCTCCACCGGGGGCTCCTCCACGGGCTGCAGCGTGGAGATCTGCTCCATGTGGGACCCATGGGCTGCAGGGGGACAGCCTGCTCCACCAGGGGCCTCTGCACAAGCTGCAGGGGAACTGCTGCTGCCTGCCTGGAGCACCTCCTGCTGAACTCACCTTGGGGGCTGCAGGGCTGGCTGTTTTCTCACTCCTCTCTCCCAGCTGCCACACATCATTTTTTACCTTAAATGTTACTACATCGGTACAACCTGTACAGCTGATGAGCTCAGCAATGGGTTCCTTTTGGAGCTGGCTGGAAGTGGCTCCCTGTCTGGGATGGGGCAGCTCCCAGCCTCCTCTCACAAAGGGAGCCCTGCAGCCCCCAGCTACCAAACCCTTCCATGTAAGCCCCATGCACATATCAGAGAAGGAAGTTCTTTGAGATATACTATAGTAGTCTTTCACTTGCTGCCCTAACACTTAACTGACTAACAAAAGTTGTATTTTTCCCACTGTATTCAAAAACACAATATGTGCAAAAATATTTTTAATTTTAATAACTCTCAGTCCAGCTTACTATGAAGTCTAAACCTTGCCCACAAGGTACAGGTTCAGGGGCTCACATCTTTCTGGCAACTTGTAACTTGTCAGGAGAAGTAATCACACCTAACTCAGGATCCTCTGCATCCAGGTAGATAAGGCACCGTGGGTCTACCGTGGAAATCAGCTTCGCATCCTCATACTTGAAACCTTGGGTCTGCGCTGTTCACCATCCAGTTTTACACAGATATCAACCGGTAAGCCTTTTTCTTCCATTACTTCTAAGAAACAGGTTAGGCATATGGACCTAAGAAGAGATCTTTTAGTCTCTAGCATTGAATTTTGAAACAGGACCACTTGACAAGAAGACCCATGAAAACACATCATAAAAAAAAAAAACATTTTTTATTTATGATTTCAGAAATCATCATCTGAGTCATTATCCTCAGTTTTTTGTAGTGGCCGCTTAACACCAATTATTAAATCAATATTGAGAAGCTCTGTTACACAATGAAGAACTGAAATTACTAACTGGTATTTGCAATACACTGATTCCAAGCCTTCCTCATTCACAGGCAGGGGCTGATTTTTCCTGAGTGCATTTGTGGTTTTGAGATAAAATTTGGCAAAGCTGTTCCTGTCTGTTGTCCCATATAAAGACTTTGGAATAATTAGCAAGGCGTCAGCAACTACGCTGGATAAGACAGTTACCGCTGACTGCTGAAGCTGCTTTGCGTAGTACTGAATATAATAATGTAACAAGATTTCAAAGTAACCTCCTACTGGCAAAACTGATCCTGCTTCTATGATGGAGCTGGAATAATTCTGTGCAATACTTACACAACCCTCTTCATGTTTGAATGGAATTATACCACAGCTAGCTTTCTCTAGATCTTTACCGACATCTAGGCGTTCACACACGGTAACTGTGTTAGCGTAGTCTGGTGTTAATACAGCAGTACTGTAATTCTTCTGATTGTCCACTGGTAAATGACTTTCATAGCCCTTGTGCACTTCACCTGAATGCTCCCATTTTGCATGTGGTTCTTGTGCATCTGTTGAAGAGCCAGCCCCTTTGCAGGGAACGTTTAACTCTTCGCTGTGTGAGCCGGGATTTAAGGGCATCTGCAAAGCTGTTTGCATACCTGCTGGATTTTCACTTCCCTTTAGAGAAGAGTCTACAATTTGTGTCTCTGTTTCACCCCTGTGTGTTTTCAGTTGGTGTTCAGAAACCTGATTACTGTTACAATAAATATTTTCTACTGTAAGTTGCTTCTGAGTAGCTGAAGAATGCCTGCTACAAACATCTGAGGCATCATTCTGGCTTTCACCTTCGGACCTGCATTCCTCCCTCCCATCAACTGTTTTAAACAGCTGTTGCAGCATCGTGAACGCCCCCTGTAAGGCAGCAGCATGTTGCTCATTAACACCATCCACTGGCCCACAAAGAACGAGGCAATGAGGCTGGAAGGCACATGCGCTGCTGGCGAAGCCGATGTGAACGCATCTCTTGGAGCCCAGCAGCAAGGGCCGACAAAACGTCACCACTGCAGTTTCCGTGATTTCACTACACCCGTTATCACCAAAAGGTGAGTAGGGCGAGACTCCCGTGATTTCACGGATAAGGTCAATTTCTTCCGAGGAGAGACACTCTACCACGGACACCCCGTACAGCTTCGCGTAGTAGACGACGACGTCATGCTGCTTGACGCTCGACAGCAGCAGCTTAACGTTGCTGCTCTGCAAGCGTTTCACTACAGCTTCCATTCTGGCCTCGCACCAGCGCCGGGCGGCTTCATACTGACCCTCGGAGCCCACGACGAGCTCAACGCCGGGCGCAGAGGGGCCGGCGTGCAGGGGCTCGGTGACCACCACGGCCCCCACGGCCCCGCTGGTGGGGCTGTAGGCGGCGAAGTCCCTGTGGAGGACGATGCCGGGCAGCACCTGGGAGCCGTCGAGGGGCAGGCCGGGCACGGCGGCGTGCAGCGCCCCGAAATGGCGGCCGAGGAGGCGCAGGGCGGGCGGGCTGCGGGCGGCGCAGCGGCCGAGGTACTCGCAGCACAGGCGGCCGAGGCGCCGCCGCTCGCCCGGCCCGACCCTGCCGCGCAGGTAGGCGTCCAGCAGCGCCTCCAGGGCGGCCAGGTCTACCCGCTGCTCCGCCTCCTCCCCGGGGAAGGCGGACAGGAGGTGGCGGCGCAGCCCCAGCGCGGCGGCCGGCTCCAGCACCCGCCTCTGGAAGTCGGGCAGCGCTCGCCCGGCCCCGCCGGCCGCCCGCAGGCCGCGCAGCACGGAGGCCAGCAGCAGCACGAACGTCTTGGCTCCGTCCCCCGTCGCGCCTCGGTGGCGGCAGGCGGCGGCCGCCATCACCCTGCGGGCACGCAGAGCCGGTCAGCGCCCGCTCCCCGCCCCCGGTCCCTCCCCGCCCGCCCCTTCACGGTACCTGGCCGTCGGCGGCTGCAGGCAGAGCGCCTCCAGCAGGCGCCGCCCGTCCCTCGTGAGCAGCGGCCGCCCGTCGGGCCGCAGCACCAGCGCCCGCCCGCCCCGCGGCCCCAGCGCGCCGCGCACCGCGCCCGCCATGGCCGCCGCCTCCTGCGCCAGGCGCCCCGCGTCCGGCACCGCCATGGCCGCGGGGGACACGGGGCGCATGCGCGGCGCCCTGAGGCGAGCGAGGCGGCATCGGCCCGCCTCCCGCAGCGGGCGCCATCGTGAGGGGAGCGGGAGCCCCCCGCCGCGGAAGAACAGACGGAGGGGAGTTTCTGTGTTTATTTCACTACGCGAGGGAAGCTAGTTCTCAAACACACAAGCCTGGACAAAAGGGGGGCGTTAGGTATGGCACAAACTCGACAAACCGTACATTCGCGTCTCGGAACAGCGCGAAGCCCGTAAGGAAGGCACTGTTGACAATTCTCGAGTATCTGCGACGTTTTCAGTGGTTTCAGGATAACCTTTCAAAAACAATCATTAACATTTACAGAGGGGCAGAATGCTTGCGATATGTCACTTACATAAACGGTGGGGAAATAACAGCCTTTAAGAAAATATACTACACATCGAATCCAAAGTCTGTTTCATGAACACCAGTCCGGCAAATGAAATAAAACAATTCCCAAAGGCACAGGAGGGCAACAAAGAAAGAAAAAAAAAAAAAAAGAAAGAAACCACCATAATCGCATTTGAAAGGTAGACCTATAAAATAATTTCTTTACAAGATAAAACTGGAGGCAAAAACCCCAGGCTATGCCCTCAGTAAGTAATGTCATCTACTTCAAAGTAATCGACATGTGAAATGCAAGAAACATCACCTGCTGCTGGAACTGCTACTTGCTACATTTCACATGGCTTATTTACTCTTTTTAACCTTAGGTCATCCGTACCTAACTAGGCAATGTGTACCTAAATGGCAAATTAAAGGCTTAGAGTGCATTTGAAAACAAAACAGAACAACAAAACCACATGGCAACAAAGTCTGAAAATAGTTCCTGTACAAGAAAAAACAACAACAACACAGCATTTGTAAATCAAATGTGGAAACAAGTGCTGTTTTAAACTTTAAAAACCAGTAGGAGGCTACAGCCCTCAAAAATCTGCAAACTGTACAGTCAACGTAGTAACTCTGTGCAGAGCTCAGTGTTACGTACGTAATATTCAAGATCAGCCACACGTCATGGGTAAATGGTGATTCTCTAGTGATGGTGTTGTGCTAGAGAAAAGGCTTCGTGCACCAGGCCTGTGACCAGCGGTACTGTAAGAATCAGGCAAGAAATTACTTTGTTCTGTTTACACAAGGGAACATCATACAAAGCCCAACCAAATGCTAGATTTCAATGTACTTTTTAGAATTTAAGGACTCTGTTCATACCATCAAGCAGAAGTCTGCAGTTTTAATTGTAAAAAGCTTCATCATACGTCCTTTACCTTCGTGGACCATGATGAAAATCACTTTCACAACAGAAGTAACCTCTAAAAAAGTAAGTTGCAAAGGAAAATAACCATAGGTATTTTGTCTCGCTCTGTTCCAGTTTTACTTGTCTTGAGCTGAGTACAATTTCAGATATGGAGCGTTTGTTTAATCTGATGCTGTCTGACACCATACAGCCTGCCAGCTAGCTGGGTCAAATCCACATTTACTACCATGCAGTCCATGCAGAAATATATCCAGTCTGTGTTAATAACTGATCTTGAATAGAAGTGATTAAAATCAACATAAAAGGGCAGAAGGACATTTCTATTTACAAGGCAGATAAAAAGCTTGTAACTATCATTCAAGAGTTTCAGCACCACAAACTTAGCTATTTTAGCGGATTGAAGTTATTGCCCCAATTCTGATTTTTTTTTTTACCTCGCTCATTTCCTCTTATATTAGCTCTGTGTACAGAGGGACCTGACTTGGATTGTAAGACAGGTGAGGCTTTGATATTTGACCACTATAATGAATGGTCAAGTTTCATCCTGAGAAGATTACAATAATACTGTAATATTAGTAGTTTGCCATTTTATACATGGCAAACAACTTCAGTTTCTGTTAGAGAGCTAACTTAGGGATTGTTTCTTTTTTTTCTTTAAAAAAAAAAAAAAACACAGACAATGTAACAGTGAGGGACTTTCTACATTCACAAATTCTGTCTCATCAGTTGTAGACATAGCACAGTCCCCATGCCTGAAAAAGATTTAAGAAGTAGCTATACTAAACATGAAGCTGTAAGAAATAAGCTGAAGTTGACTGCTTAAGCAAAGATCTTTTTACATCACTGAGGCCCAGAGAAGGGGAAAAGTAAAACAGAAGGTGAGGTGCTGTGAAGATGTCAGCCGCAGGAATATAAGAGCTTGAATGACAAACAGCAGTAAATTGCATTTTCACCAAATTCTGGACAAGACTGATGCAGAACAGAATGTGACATCACTTGGAGAGTCAGTAAGGCTGCCCACGGCAAAGGGATCAACAGGACATGGCAAAAAAAAACAGAAATGACCTCTGAACTTTCCACTATGCAGGATGGATTTGATTTCTGACAGGATCCACTGAAAACAAACTTGGTTGCACTTTGTGTTGTGCCTCCCATCCTCCCATTGTCTCACCTGGGTAGCTGAAAGTACCTTTACAATACTACAGCTCCTTTTTGACTTGATACAAACATGGAAAGGTTTGACTTGTGTACGGAATTCACCAGATAAACACTGGCACTCATTTATTTTTGGATTAAATTTTACAAGTTCTATACATGCACATAGTTCTTCAAATGTAATGTTGCAAACTCTGGTTCTAAACTGAAACTTAAGCTTCACATAAATATGTATGGCTCAGCTTAATGAACAGGTGCGTTGGGGTGTTCAGTTAGGTGTTATATGCAGGAAGGAGCAGTGTTTCGCTATCATTTGTTCTGATGTGTGTGTTGTCAGCTGTCCCACAGTTCCTGGGGCTGGTTCCCTTGTAAACACACACTTCTCTGCAAGTGAACTGTTGATAATGGCCAAATTCTGTTCTGCATAGTCTTTCCTTTGGGAAGCTCAGCTCATGCTACATACTATGCATAACTTTGCATCTTCACATTTTGTTTCAAAAATAGGAGAGTCCTGGCATCAGCAGTCTGTCTTCTTACTGTGATAGGGCGATACACAAATGTAAATTCAGAGCTGTCCGTTTATCAAGGCTTAAAAAACATACCCTAAGTCCTCAACATGTGCAATTCATGAATATGAGCGGACAATTACCTTTCTAGGTGCTGCACTAGTAAAAATGTGCTCTGTACAGTAGATGCAGGAATGTATTTATGAAGAGTCTGAAGTTTTAAAACTATAAAATTAAAACGGCTGGTTTATAAGCCACCACAGTTATTCAGGATAAAAACCGTCATACCTCCAAAAACAAATTAAGGACATCAAATTTCACGATTCCCAGAGACTTCAGCTTTTTACTCAACAGTTCCTAACATTCATGACCTTTGTATAATAACGTATTTGTTTGACCTTAAAGAAAGGTTTACTTCTGAACACCCAACACCATTTACAAAAAATGTTGGTACGCATGGCTACTTTTAAAGTCACTTTGTTACAAAAATGCTAAGTCGAAATGTAACAAAGTCTGCTTGTTTATTACTCTACCATAAGAGGAATCATGTCCTATCTACAGTGCCTGACCTCTGAATTTTCAATATGATCTATTCCGTGGTGAAGATTCATCAGTACAGCGTGTGATGTGATATAAAACACAAGGCTGATGTTGTATGTCTGTGAGACAGAGGCACAAACCAGGAGCAAGAGTGTACTGGCACTTACACAATTCTTACTTCAACTGGGTAGACGGAAGGATGATTCTGAACCATGGACTCTGAGGCAAAAGTTCTGTAGGTTGTTGCTACAGGGCTCTTTTAAATAATATTGCATCATTTAAAGTCCAGCTTAAATATGGTCCCCAGTAACTGATCATTCCAGTTCTGAAAGGCCCTTGTTCACACTTCCTATTTGAACAAGAAATTAATGATAAGCTGTAGCAGAACCAGGAGTAAAATGAAGATATAGTGCTTCAGCTGCAAAAACTGGTTGTCCACAGTTGGTGAATTAGAAGTGACTCGATTTCGTAGAGCCATAATGTCCCTGTAAGATATAGAATAATATCCTGTAAGTTACGGTCTAGACATTTTGGCATTTCTAGTGTGTTAGGGGTCCCTACAGAACACAAACTCTGAGGAAAATTACGAAATATTGATGAGTAAACCGACACTTGGGAAGAAGGGCAGTTGAACTACTTTTCCTACTCTTTCAATGACATCAAGGCTCTTCTAAAGCAGAAAGATACACACCAGCCTCCAAAAAAAAAAAAACACAACAAACCCAAACCCTAGAAAATTAGTGTTCTCTAAACCATTTTAAAGCATTTTTATCAGTACTACCTCTTAATGTCTTCTTGTGTTTCCTTTATAGATTCAATGGCACTCTGCAGTTCACCAAGATCTGCCCCTTTTTTCCTTATTCTTGTATTATGCTTCATGAGTTGTGCTAGAAAAATACAAAAGACAGATGTAATTCCCAGAATAAGTCCTTAGTCCAAAACTGAACAAAGTAACAAGGACAAACTAAACAATTTGCAAAAAACAAGGAGTAAGTTTTCTAATTGAGTTTCTAGTGAAAACTAAAGCTTTATTCCAAAGTCCCCCATAGCACAGGGCACCAAGTTAAGTGTCAGAACTATCTTACAACTCTCACTGTATTGTCAAATTTCTGCAAGCATTCTCAACAACAAAAATCTGTCTCTATCAGCACACGGATCTACAAATTAAAACAATTCACCTTGTTTTAAGGAAGAAAAGAGCTTACAAACACAATTAGTTTTCCAGATACTAAACACGTGCAGCACCGAAGCCTACCCTATACTATTATACTACTGCTAATATATACTACCCTAAACATATTAATGTTTAAGAGGACAGGAAAGGCAATTAAGACCACAAGCCATTCTGCTGCTTTTGTTTTTCCAGAACATGCTTCGTACTGAAGTGTTACCTAAAGCACGTATTATTTTGTAATACAAACATCTTGAAATAAGAAGAGTATGTGTGGCTACAGAACGCTGTTTAACCGTCAGATATATTTACTATGTTTGTACAAAAATGTATTTTTTCCTACCTTCACTTCCAGAGGAATCCTGATTATCAGGCTCAGGGGATGAGAAACCACACTCCCCCTTTTTCTGGCTGGCTGGTTTTCGCTTGATTTTTGGAACACTAACCTACAATTAAGCTTATGAATTATTTCCAGAGAACCAGAACTGTAGCAAAGCAGCACATTCTGACAGCAATAGTACAAAGCACAATGTCTTACAGAAGTCAAAGCCAAGATCATTGATATAAACACAATCCGAAGTTTGTGCATTTAAGGGAAAGGTCATATTAAACTGTCAAGTTCAAGTTTGTGTTATGTTATATCCCTACCCAATGAAGTCATCCCTACCACTCAGGATGCATCACAGAAGTGAAAGACTATGAATCAGGTAACCTACATTTCTGGATGATAAAAACAATATTTTCTAACCCTCCCAGTGCTTTGAGGACCTTCACACACATCACACAATATATCCGAGCACTTGTATATATTGTGTGTGTCTTTCTGCACTTGTTAACAAAACTGGTACATACCATTGGTGTCCGGTGTCGAACTTTTGTTTGGATTGTGCCATCTTTTTCAAATTGGATCATATCATTCAAAGGGTCCCATGGCCTGGTACTGGACAAAGTGAATACAAATGATTAATACCACAGCAATTTAAATGAGAAATATTTTCTTGCTCAGAAACTATCTGGTATGTACAGGTTAATGATCTTTTTCCCTAAGCAGTGGTAAGAGTACAAGCTGTCATATTAACCAACAGTATTGTTATGAAATCATCTGGCCAGAGCTATGAACTTGTCAACATGGAGAGGTTTTCTGCATAATGTAGTTATTATTCTAGAACTACAGGGAAATAAGGGAAATTATTACTTTGGACTGATTTTTTGCCTTTTTTTCTTCCTTTTAAAAGACCAAGGTAAAGCAGTGAATACTGTATATTATTGACTTCCATAATAACTCTAACACTTTTATCTCTGTTTGCCAGTATGCCGAGGAAGAAGGGAGTAAGACTCAGTCACCCCTCTGACTGCTTACATTCCAAAGTTGCTAATGGTAATCAACACCGGTCAAGAGGCAGTACTGAGCTACACACAGTTTGCTTGTTCAGATTTTTGAGAGTGTTCTTCCAGGTGCAGGTTAATACAAAATGGAAAATAAAAAAATCAAGCAAAAGACATAGCTCATTGGAGAATGACAAGTAGCCAAAGGCAAAGACAGACATCCTCACTGAGCACAGCCTTTCCAAGACAGAAACTGCAAGTCAGCTGCATGGAGATCACTCTGATGCACGGCTTCAGCAACTGCAGATTAAACATGGACTTCCTTTCATCTCTTCCCATATGCCTTTTAAAACATTTGCATCTGTTTCAGATGTCATAAACATACATCTGCATTTACATCTCAGCTTAAGTCAGCTTGAGTTAAACATTATCTAAAGTGACTGGGTAAGAACAAGGCATTCCTCTCCCAAAGGTCTTTCAAATCTGCAATCCAGATACCTACGTCCCTAATCCTGGTTTCTAATTCAGGTATCTTAAATTCCACAGCTCACTGAACACATCTTCACAGTGAGCATAAAAGACTCAGCTCTCTATATGGACCAGGTGGTGAGTTGGTTTCGTATGCAGAAAAGGAGTCAGAAATCACTTCCAGTGACAGCTGACAGCACAGACTGCTTTCTAGCACATTCTAACACTTCTGTGGCACATACTTGAACCACAAGGCCTCAAGCAGACAAGAAGTATGCACAATGCATCCCAAAGCACCATGCCCTAGAACATTCTTGAATAGAGCATGAATGTGTAGAGGCACATAACCAAAAAGAGAAAAATATAATAATTAAAAAAACAGCAGCATAGAAACGCCCATTGCAATGACTACATGAAACCATTTCCTGATTTAGCAGTCACTGTCTCCTCAACATTACTTATTAATGCCCTCTCTTTGGTGAAGTTCAGCCCAAGTTCAGCTAAAAAATTACAGATCTTGGTTGAAGCATATTACTAGGGATATTGAGCAGCACTGCATATTTGTTGAGTTTAAACTCGGGTAACTCTGAATTCTTGTGCTCCTGGACGTACAGCAAGAGGCTCAGAGACACTACCGAGCGTTTAACTAGCAGTTTTGGTATAAGCATTCCAGCACTCACTCAGCGTATTTATAGTGCCATTCTCCTGTGACTGAATCCTGATCGAACAGCTTGCATGTCCACTCTTCACCCTTAAGTTTCCTCTCTTTGGCACTCCTTCTCTGAGCTTCTTCCAGAACATATTTCTCTTGGGTAGCTTCTGTTTGGTCTTTATTATTTATTGCTTTAGTCACTTGCTGCCAAAGCCTGACAAATAAGCAACATTAAGAGTTACAATCTGTTATATAACTAATTGAAAACAGTTCCCTAATTATAGGCTGAGGGGATCAACCTCTAAAGAAGACATTACTGTATTGTAATACACCTTTTATCTACATTTCCAACAAGACTTTCTATGATTGTAAAGCTTGTAAATAATAAGCTTGTGGTATTTAACAGTATTGCTTTCTTGTCTTACAGGTCAATATCAGCAAATACATGAAGGAAGGAAAACAACATCTACTGGTTAATTTTCGTAATTTGGAGAAGATAATTATTTTTACAAAATAGAACTCATTATAAGTGCTTCCAAAGCGAACTTACTTCTCTGACTCAAAGTCATCTTGCTCTTCGAACTTCACGGTGTATCTAGGTAACCTACGCTGCTTGATATCAGACGTTGGGTTCCAGAATGTCTCCGAAACATCTGTCTTCTTGTCCCTAATAGTAACTTCACTGTCCTGTAACAAGTAGAGTTCAGTTACCTTAACTGTAATAATCTCAAATAGCGCCAAAATAATACAAACTGAAGTAATAATCAACTTTTTTTTCCAACGAGAATTTATTTTATTTCAGATACATGCAGTTAAAAATAATTACATATGCTAATTACAAAATTTAATTTCTGTACTCTGCACTGGCTCTACCGTGGAATAGGAACACAATGGAACTACTAACCATGTCCAACAGTGGCACCAGTGTCATCTCACCAGAACTAAAACAAAATTTAAAATTTCATGCTGATGCCATAACAATTTCTGATAATACTAACACTTGTATTAAAACATTTTACACGTTGAAAAGTATTTTCATCAGGAACTACTCAAACATACTCAACTTTTCCACCTGTAAGGGCTGCAATTAACAGTACATTAAATCTAAGGTCATTCTTGAGAACTCGTTAACTATAAAAAGGTATTTTCAATGAAAGTGGCATTTAATCATTTTTTTTTAATGTAGGTGTCTTTTTTTTGTAACTGTTATTTTCACTTGCCAGAATTTACACAGCAATATCACTCACTACTTACCCAGTGACCTTCCAAAATAGCCAGAACTTCTTTGCCAAGCTTTATTTTCCCTGATATTTGATTAACACTGTCGTTGTTACCTAAAAACGGCTGCAAAACAAGAAGACAAATAGCAAATACAATTTGCTAGACAAATAGCAAAACAATTTGCTATTATTTTAATAGCAAATTACTGGCATACATGTTGAGTGTTAAGGAACAAAGTGATTCAAGAAATCTGATGTAAAAAGCCCCGATTGCTTTCAATATCACAACTTCTGTCTAATAATCCCAGAAATAAGTGGTTCTCTCTGTATTTTCTCAAAAGCTTTGCTGAACAAAAGCATATGAATTGGCTAAGAAATCTGGAAAGAAAAGGGCAAATAATGCAGAAAACAGCGACGTGATGATTATCTTGGAGGAAATTGTCATTTGCTATACAAATCTCACCACTTTGCCAAGGACTCTTTGTTACTAGAGATTAACTCTGAAAAAAGCAACAAGAAAAAATGATTGCCGGGAATTTTCTTCAGCCTTTATGATAGTCTGCACATGTATCCTGTGCGCTGATGAGGCAAAACTTCCATTAATACAGCCTCCTAACTTTCAAGCTTCCCAGTTAAGTTTATAATCTCAACTGAACATAGTTTTCCTCTCCATATGCACATTTCTCTTTAATGGCTATTTGTTTAGCTTTCAACCAGTTTCTGCCTCAAAGATGGCAAACATATTTTTCAGAAGTTCAAGCCATTTACATGTAGCTGAGAAACCTTTGTTTAGACTTTACTACTGGGTGGGTGCTTCTACAGCAAACAGAGCTGCCAAAAATAGCACACACAACTGCTCCTTAATGCTGGGCATTAAGCTCATCTGAATGTTAGCAAAAACCCTTGCCCCACCTTTGTTTAAAGTTTTATTCAGGGTGGAAGAAGGGAACCTGGGTTTGAGTTCTCCAGATTAAAAGACCCTGAACATTTTCAGAGAACTAAAAATATCCATGAGATAGATATTCACAGCAAGACAAAAAAACTGAGCTGCTGATTGGATCACTCCCCTGCTCTTGCACACTTTCTCAGCACACACAGATGCCACTGCTGGAAATGAGACCGACTGTTGCTTCCTCCTGCCTCTGCCCTAGCCAAGTTGTTCTTAAGTTTTGTAGCAGTATGTTAGCACTGTGACAGAAGCGTCCTTACGACCAGAGGTTAAGACAGAGCTGTAAGTTTCAGTCAAGACCTTTGGACACAGAAGAGTACATTAAATAAACAGATAACAATATAACTCCCTTTTTCAATTTAATCACTATTTGTTAGATACACATAGCTAGATACACATGGCAATTAATATGAAAATTCTTCTGTTTCCAGAGAAGACAATTCCATATTAAAGAAAATGAAATGAGATTGTATCTAAGGCTTGACCTGGTAATATATGTACGTATATATATATTTAATATTCTAACACTTATTCTCATGCCCACTCACAACGTTCACTGACCTTGAGTTTGAATTCAATTGTTGCACTGTAGCCGGTTTTTTCACAGGTGATATTGACCGTTCCCCCAAGCTCTAAGGTCATTGTGCCATACAGAATTCCTGCAAGAAAGAGCCAACATGAAAATTTCTAACTGGACAAGATAAAACATTAAACTTCTTTGGGCCCAATTCCTAAGGTAGGATTTCCCTGCAATCCCACATTTGAAACACTGAATACATTTTACATACAACAGATGCCTATGGAAGTACGTTTTTTCAGTGTGCACATCCTCCCACCTTTCTCCCTCTCTGTCAGCATTACTAGTCACACTAGTTCTTCTTCCTGTTTGGTTTTATGCATGTAAGGTGCTTTTTACTTGTTATGTATTCTTTTTCTCACCCAAACCATACAAACAGGAATCCAATAATGTTAAAACATCCACAAAAAATAGAAAAAGAGCCTACCAAACTAATGTCAAGTTACATTATTCTGCTAACTCATTCACCATACATCTCTAAGAAATCTCACAGTTGCTGATTCTGGCTTCTGAAAAAGAAATTGTGGCAGGGAATGTGGCAGGGAGTGTGAAAGAAGAAAGACCAGCAATGCTGCAATGTATTTTGTACTACTAACTTTCCAGAAAGGAACTACCGACTACCCAAGCAGAGCTACAGGCTGGGAGATGAGTGGTTGGAGAGCTGCCAGGCGGAGAAGGACCTGGGAGTGATAGTGGACAGTCGGCTGAATATGAGCCAGCAGTGTGCTCAGGTGGCCAAGAAGGCCAACGGCATCCTGGCTTGTATCGGAAATAGTGTGACCAGCAGGGCTAGGGACGTGATCGTCCCCCTGTACTCGGCTCTGGTGAGGCCGCACCTCGAGTACTGTGTTCAGTTTTGGGCCCCTCGCTACAAGAAGGACATCGAGGTGCTTGAGCGGGTCCAAAGAAGGGCAACGAAGCTGGTGAGGGGCCTGGAGAACAAGTCCTACGAGGAGCGGCTGAAGGAGCTGGGCTTATTCAGCCTGGAGAAGAGGAGGCTCAGGGGTGACCTTATCGCTCTCTACAGATACCTTAAAGGAGGCTGTAGAGAGGTGGGGGTTGGTCTATTCTCCCACGTGCCTGGTGACAGGACGAGGGGGAATGGGCTAAAGTTGCGCCAGGGGAGTTTTAGGTTAGATGTTAGGAAGAGCTTCTTTACTGAAAGGGTTGTGAGGCATTGGAACAGGCTGCCCAGGGAGGTGGTGGAGTCACCATCCCTGGAAGTCTTCAAAAGACGTTTTGATGTAGAGCTTAGGGATATGGTTTAGTGGGGACTGTTAGTGTTAGGTTAGAGGTTGGACTCGATGATCTTGAGGTCTCTTCCAACCTAGAAATTCTGTGATTCTGTGATTCTGTGACTATTTCCCAACAGTGAAACTAAAGACAAATGGCCATGTTTTGCAGTCAGATCACACCGTGAGGTGTAGATACTACACTGACTTTTCCAACAGAAAAATATTGGAGAAACTCAAAACTACTATTCAGATAAGAAAGCAACTCAAACAGTAAATTATCATGTAATGAGACAGCTATGTATGCTCTTAGTATTTATGAAAAAAATCCATTTCCATGCCAAAAATAGATGATTGTTAAACAACATTTTTTTCTCCCAATGAAGTATGTGGAAGCATAGAACGACCAACGTTGCCCACGTTCAGAAGATTCTTCTAAAATGACAAGCTCAAATCTGACACAATGATAGCATTTATAATAATAAACTATTTATAATGATAGACTTCTGTTCTCACAACTTTGCCATCTAGAGAATGAAAAAACAGTACCTTTACAATGAGCATATGGCATAGTCATCACATAGTCTTCTCCCCTGTTTAGGAATGTTAGCCGTCCTTCTCCATCTAGTATGGCAGATAATGAATTCCCTGAAATTCAAACACAGAGAAACACATTTCACACCCTGCAAGACGACAGTCAACATTTCCTAGGAACTGAGCAACAGAAGTAAGAACATCAGTATATTTAGCATTGCAATATACGCTGTCTGGTGAAGCCAACATAATACACAACATTACCAATTAAAAATTAAAATACTGTAAAGTAGAAATTAAAACTCTAAAGACCAGTAGTAAAACCTTTGTAAGACAAGTATAATACAATGATCAAGACCCTGATTCTTCTAAAAGTCTTCCTTCATCCACAAAACACAACTCGTTTGCACTGCTTTTATACTCCTCAGGAAAAGTTCAACCAACAAAACAAAACAAAACAAAACATCCAACCAAACTAACCAAAACCCCTCAACCACACTACTTACCATAGAATTTTGATTTGGCCAGAATGCTACCACTAAGGCAAAAACCATCTTTGCGGTTGCTAACATAGAAGGCAGATATTGGAGGATGATGCGATACCTGTTGAAAAAAAAAAAAATTTTTTTGAAAAAACAACAGGCAATGTAATATAAACCTTGAGCTACTAAAGACAGAATGCAAAATTCAAGTTGCACATGATAGAATACAATTAATATATGAGACTAGAATCTTTACAGATCAAGATCAATCGCACATTTTAGTGAATTTTAAGAATTAAGAAAACTACCTGACTTGTACTAGAGGAAGACAGAACAGAAATGCTAGAACCACCTTTCTCTCTAAGAACTATGCTCATCAGGAGAGCTTTCAGGATAGTATGCATCCATATAAATACTGCCACATCATTTGTCTAGCACAAAAAAGTCTAACACATTTATTTTTTAAAAAAATGTTTGTGCTGGTTGTGACAGCTACCTGTTCTGCAATGTAAAAAGTCTTGCTGTTTGTCCTGGGATGAATCCACATGCAGCGGAAAGTCTCACCAAGTATGGGATTGTACGGCTTTTTTAATCCCTAAACAGAAACAGAACAGACAGTAACCATACAGTGCAGGTAGAGAACTCACAGAATAATTTACTAGTCTGTCACTGAGGATTAAAAAAAAACAAACAAAACAACAACGTAATACATCTGCTGAAGCACATTGTACTTGATTTTGACATTTGAAAATTATGCTGTTATTCTATTCTTCACACTAAGGAAACTAGCACAGAAACCTGTGTATCCGCAAAGCCATTCCAGGCTAGAATTTAAGCAAACAGAATTTAAGAACTGTTGCAGAATTTTTATAGGCGTTTTGCCTGAAGTTGGGTAGTAAGCAGTCTTATCTTTCAATACTTTTTCCTGCCAACATAATCATAAAGAATATTTAGTATACAGCTACTTCCACAATAGAGGAAATGTTACTCCTCCAACCACACCATGCTATCACTGAAGAATGGTAAACACAGAAATGGCTTAACTTTACGTCTAAATGTTTCATTATATTTCCACTTCAAAGCATAGGTGAACATAGTCTTTTAAGCATAGCTAGGGACCAGAAAGGTCCATGATGCATTTGCACAAATAATGAAGGCTTAACCTTGCTTTTAGAGAAATGCATAACAATATAAATAAACAAAAACTCCAGCACATCTCTAAGCCCTCAAACTAGACACAACCTCTAAAGACAAAATAAGATGTGAAAAAACACCTTTGGTTTTTTGTAGAATCCAGACAGATACCACTTCACTACTTTTTTCATGCGGTTGTAAGCATTCTCTTCAAGAGCAGCTCTACGAAACAAACAAAGAACAAATCAAATATCAAACAGTGTTATACCTGAAACAATACTAATTTATTTGCTTTAATAATAAACTGTTTAATTTATTATAACAATATTTAATTTATTAGCTTTCTTTAAACAGGTAAATAAATTCTAAATCTTAACGGAGTTTAACAATTTTTAAAAAAAGGCTAACTGGTACTGTTCTACCTCTATAAATATGCATTCCAGAGAAAGAAAAGGAAAAAATTGGAAGAAATTTGAAAACTCTTCCAGTCAGTCTCCAAAAGGTGCAACAGAAATGTTTGCAACACAATTGCTATTAAATTACTAAGAGGGAACAGACTTCAAAATGTACCATATAAACTCCTAGGCCATTAATTTTCAGAACACAATCGCATTTGACAATTGATCTATTGTCAGGCAAGCATTCAGACTAAGCAGTCCACGATGTTGTTTAACCAAGCCACAAAGACTTAGGTATCTCACTAGTATCTCATTTCAGCTTAAAAAAAAAGAAAAGAAAGAAAACCGGAGAGGATTGACTCACTCGGAGAGGAAATCTGCATGGTAGTAGTAATCAGACAGCTTGTCAAGGAAAGAACGAGGTTCCAAGATAAACGTAGGCAGTACAACCTTGGACAAGTCCATTCCTGGACGGACTTGCTTCAGCAATGTCCAGATCAGACTTTTGTTTTCTTCTGATACTACTTCTGTCTGAGCAGCCTCCCCCGCCTAGGATGAATGAAAAACTGCTTACAGAAAGGAGAATGAAAATGATCCTCCAAGACGGGTCAGTCAACACATCCTAAGGATGTGGTAAGAATGGAAAAAGGATACTCAAAATGAAATGCTTGGAGCAGTAGAAAAAAAAACAAGTTGCTACAAATATACTTAAGATACATATTTAATGCAGGATGCCAGATTTCCTATTCAGCATTAAAAACTGCATTTGTTTTTATCAGCCCTGAAACAGAAAAAAAATGATATTGTTCAAAAATCCTCCCTTAGCCTTTAAAACCACTGTTTTAACCAAGATTTTTACTTGAAGAAAACAGACTAACAAAAAAACAACAAAACAGGAGTTAACAAAAATAGAAATAATAACAAAAGGATGAGGAGATATGGTTAACTTCTTCTGCAGGCGGCCCTTTCAAAATGAGCTCCTTTTCTCTGAGGAATACTCCAAATAATCTCAGTATCTGTCTTACAGACTCAGAAGCGGTGTAGCAGAGCAGAACAATGGTGGACAGATTTTTTCCCCTCAATATTGTTGAAAATATGAAAGGCAGTCCTATTAGGCAGCTTTCAAATGTAGTGTGCCCCTTAAAATGTCAGCTTTCATTTGGCAAAGCAGCCTGCTCTCTACATGAACAGCATTTTTACCTCCCCAAGTTCTTCATGACTTTGTTCCAAGTAAGTAGTTTCCTTGATATCAATTGGTTCTGGATCAACATAAGAATCATCCTGTCGCTCTGATGTGTCGCTGTCGCTTTCTTCGCTTTTCCCCAATCCATCATTATCAGATTCATCATGATCATGATCATTTTCCTTATCAGATTTATCAGAGTACATATCTTGGTCTTTAAAGTGATGCCTTTCAATTTCACTGTCATTTAACCTACAAAAAATAAAAACTATGTGAAACTTTTAGCTCCAGACAATAATGTCATGCTTCCTGATAAAAACAAACAAAAAACAACAACAACCCCCCAAAACCAAAACAATAAAAGTATCAGTATCAACCCTGGTCTGGCAGCAATGTCAAACTTGCTTTGCTGGAAATATACAGCATGCAGTGTTCTCACTGAACTGTTAAACGCACCAAGGTCAGTTTGCTTTTACATTTAACTACTATTTTCTCAAACTCTGATTAATCAGGAGGGGAAGAGACTCTCCACTGGAAATGAAGAAAGAAAGCGAATAGGGAATTCCGTAACTGAAGTGATACTTCACACAAGGCACTAACTGGTAGGTAGAGAACATCACCTCCTTTCCCATACTAAAGCAGTATAAATAAATAATGATTTTCAACTCCTCAGTAACTGCCCAACACGCTTCCTTCTGCAGGTTACGCAGTTGTTCCCAGGAAGGCTGAGGCACGCTCTGCTGTGACTTCATGAAAAAACGTAAAAGGCTAGCTCTCAGCTGAAGCTAAAACGGCTTCACCTTTTCCCCCCTCTCCTGCTGACCCTGTTAAAACTACATCTGCAGTCTTTATTGCTTAGATAGTTAAGCACACTGAACACTCTCTTACAGTATGCTATATCCAAAGATCTACTTAATTAAACTATTAGTCTTAATTAGACTTAACAGAGGCAGCTAATTGCTCTAATTGTAATCTGGGCCATCTGATGATATTAAACCATTATTCACAACCAGAGACCTCCAGCTGAACTGTACGCAGGAGTTTTATTGTTTCCATGAGACAGGGGAAGGAGTAAAACTCTACCTGGGCAAAACACTGCACGGTCGTCTTGACAGGGGCTTGAATCTGGACTGGGAGCAACAGTTTGCCTTTTCTCAGCTTTTCTAAGACTACCTATGCCAGAAAAAAAAAATTGCGTTTCTCCTTTGGCATGCCTTTACTTCTGTCTGAAGTACAGGAGTGTACTCTTAACAGCAGTACCAAAGCTCTGCCCGACCAGAACAGATGTAAGCAGTTAAACCTTTGTGTATGAGGGATTATTCAAAGTGAATTTATGTCAGTCTGAAAGGATACTGAACTGCTGGAAGATCACTGAGAAAAACTGTGCAAAGCCCAACCTTCAAACCCAATTATTTCAAATAAAGGACTAAATCTTTTATATTTTTCTAATGCACTTCGGTGCCACAACTGAAGTGTTTGAAAGCACCGCTCATTCACGATTGTTGATGTATTTTCACAAAAGCTTATGTTCCCCAAAAGTTGGCTGAAAGCATTTATTGAAACGAACGGGGAGTTAGTTATTCCTGGGCACTCAAACATTTGATACAGGTAATAACGAATGATTTCAAATGTTGCTTAATTTAATATACTAGGCTGACTGAAGCACTATTGACCCTTCTGATGATTCAAAGCTGAGACATAACTAAAAGCATTTAAACAACTTTAGCATTATTCATACTCTAACCAAAGAACAGCAACTTACATTCACTTCAGCCTACTTTTGTCACACAAACTAAACTTTTTGTTTTGTTTTGTTGTTTTTTTTTTTTTCATGTGAAGCCAACAAGAGAGACCAACTTCAGGATAAATAAAATTAAACTTTAACAGTTAGTAACTGAGTACTTTAACTTACTGATGTAATAAGCAACTTTGAGTTCCTTGGGCCAAGCTGCCCTCTGTGTCTGCTTTGCACAAAATTTATTTTATTTTTTTAATGTTATCTACTTAAAGAAAAACGGTACAAATAAGGCATGTAAAGAGAATACAGGAGCAAAGGGAACTACAGCCTTAAAAAGAGATCTTCCCTTTGGAGATCTGAAGTTATTGCTACAAGGTTCTGCCAGAGGAACAACCGGGTTTAGTGATTTGTTTACTTACGGTAAGTTTTCTCCACTGTTTAAGTTGTTAGCACGAAGCAGTCCATAGAAAGAGACATGAGCACTGTCTGATGAAGAGTTCAAATCATGTTCTTTACCTTCCCTAATCATCGTACGTTTAAGGAGACTTGAACATTTCAAAGCCAGCTCCAAAGCATCCATCCAACACCTGCCTAAAGAGACATTTATTATTATACCAAAACTAAAGATTTAACTGAACTGTACAACTTCAGTTTCCTAAATTCACAATCCTTTTGAGTCTGTTTACATTGCCCTTTGAAGACACACTTTGGAGCTGTTCTATATTACGTGCACTGGATTTTATCATCTGGTGGGGGCATAACAACAACTCACAACCACCCAGCTCTGGTACAAGGGATGTTTCAGGGCATGCCAAGCAAGATAAATCATGTTTCAGTCACAGCATATTCTAGCATTTCTTCCCTAATGCAAGTATGGCTCCATTCAGGCCCTGACTTGGATTTCTTCAAACTTGCCTGCAGCCATGCTCTACTTTTGAAGACAAAGTAACTGTGTCACTTAGCACAGTTTTTTGTTAGTGTAATACAATAACAATATGGAAAAGAGCTTTAATAGCATACAAATAGCTTTAATAGCATATAAATAGCTTTAATAGCATATAAATAGCATTTCAATTTTGGTTATTCTATTTTTTTTAAAAAAAAACACGTTTTATCCTCTCATCTCTTCATTTCCCTGTATGTAATCAATTTTCCAAAGTAGTAGTTTTTCATAAATAATAAAAAATAAAAGCATTTAAAATTTAAAAATGAAGATAGTACAGTTTTACACTTAACAATGAATTAGAGTATATAATCCCAAGATACTGCTTCTATTTCTCTTCAATACACTACATTTAAAAATAATTATATATTGATTTGAAGACAAACGGTTGTACTTTTAAGGTCTTCAGGGACCTTATGTTTAGTTAGTATTAGGAGAAAAACAGCTGTTAAGAATGATACACAAGTCTTAAACTGCTTCCATTCTGTAACCGTTGAAGGCGGCTGCACCAATATTAAGCACCGCCTTTCCTCAGTGATGGTGTTAAAAACCTACATTTAGAGGGAGCTCTTGCTACTAAAACTCTGCAAAACTGTTGCATTTTATAACACAAACACTTTCATCACACACACAAAAATATGTCCACATTTGCATTTTTGAAAGCACGTAGCTTGAATATTTAGATATAAATTAATATAATTAAGCCTGAAACAACCTCTTCCCCCTCCTCAACCCAGCCACAGCAGGGGAACTGCAAGGAGCTCAGGGACCATTTATTCAGTTCAGCCTCCTTAATGACCACAAAAAACTGCCAGTACCAACACAACCAACGGTACTAAGCTACAGGAGACCTTTCGCCAGCACAGAACTGCAATCACAGCGCTGTAACAGACAGTAAGACAAATGGAACAATCTCTTTCTCCTAACTGCCTGCTGCCACAGTGGAAAAATACTGAAGTATCTATTTACCATCTGATTCTGAAGCGGCTCGGATGATCAAATAACTGCTGGGTAATGGTTGAGTTATAGAACCAACTGCTTCGCCTTTTGGACCCTTGAAATACACAAAACAAGCAACAGTATCAGACATTCATATTCAGTTTTAGAGTTTATCGTTCATGTAACAAGCCGACACACTGCAGGGCTATTTACTGTCACTCAGCAACATCTAATGAAAACATGAATGGAAAGATGAACAGCCCTCTTTTACTGGGTTTCTTCTTCAAAGACTTCATTCTAAGTCTAGTTCCCAATTCAACCCCATTTAAAGAGAACAGTCGTTGGGATTCAAATATATATTTTTTATTTTTTTTATTTTTGTAAGTCAGACTTGCCATAATAGCTTGGAAATGCTCTGCTGATGCCACTTAACAGCAAAAAGACAAAAGCATCGAAAGAAACGCTATGCAGGGTCACTATCTGCTGAACCTCACTTTCGAGGGACTGCAGATGTGTACAGAGAGATAACAAGGGATAAGTTATTCCTCTTCAACTCTGCATTTCAGCTGAAGAGGTAGGTTTGAAAAGAAAAGACATGCCTGTGGGGTGTTTTAAGGGAGCTGATCACAACCAGTGCTGTCTAGCAGAAGGCCCCACGTTTGTAAGGTTGCTAACTCTTCCCCCCTCTGGTCCTCATTCCCTCTTGATGAGGGCAGAGATCCCCACCAATTCCTGAGAAGATGCCACGGTTCAGAAAACGTATAAAGACAAAAGGGCAAGCCAAACCACTGCAGAGAGCAGGCGGCCCTCCTCCATGATCCGCTTCATGCTTATTTTACATGAGAATGTGTTGGGTATCTCAGCAGCACCCTATGCTCCAGCACTGCATGACTTTTGCCTGTCTTTAGATATGAGTCAATGACATTTGATGAGACATCAATCGATATTTAAATAAAATGGAGATAACTGCTCCCACCCAAACACTAGGTATTGCTACATGAACCCACTCTTCCTTTCTTCTTCCCTCTTTCCCTTCAACCTCTCCACCACCTGATAGGCCATTAAAAAAAAAATAATTAGATGCCTAAATGTATCAATATGCCTAACTGTAGACTTGGTATTTAAAAGAAAAAATAAAAATAAAAAAGGATGAGGCCCAGGCCCATAAAAGACATTTAGATGCTTAAGTCCCTCTATAAAGAGAATCAGCAGGACATTGTGACATTGAGTTCAACCAAAAGAAACACAGAGAATGTCAAACATAAAAGTTTAATTTTCACTATCAAGTTTTTCACATTCAGAATTCAAAAAATAAATCCCAAAGACCCTTCTATTTTTGTCAAGCTTTGCTTTGAAATAAAATACTAAGCAATCATTTTAAAGCCCCTTCAAAAACTTGTACCCATGGGAACATCAAAGTTACTGATAGGCAAAGAGGGCTGTACTGAACACACTTGAAGCTATTGTTGACAGCTGGGTTAAGCCTGCCTAACTCATGAGTTATCATACTTTGGTCTGGATTGATCTCCCTACAGAAGCCTAATGAAAAGCCAGTACAAGGCTTGGAAGAGGGAATTTGAAAGCCAGCAGAAGTTTTGAGCAAAAGCAGAGAACAGCAGATATTTTAGAAGCAAGCATATGGAACAGCCAGAACGTTTCTGAGGGTGAGAGGCAGCTAACGAGGAGTCTTGGTGGTGCTTCAGTACCAATGCACACAAGCTAGTGCTGGTGTAAATGATGTTCAGATATTTCTGAATAACACAGAGTAGAAGCAACCCGGGTGTTAAAAGCAAGATGCTATGTTACAGTCTCCCTTCAGAGCGAGAGGAAAGGTGCTCCTATGCCAAGTGTTTGGTGAAGTGGCAACGTGAGGATTAGGAGTTAACGAGAACCATGAGACAACACCATGCAGAGCGCGCCTCGTCTTGAGTGGGCCACTAAGGACCTGACACGCTGTGGGAGGCAGGGGAGAGGTTTCACTGGGCCCCAGGGGACAGAAGAGGTGGGAGAGGTCCTGTGGCGCCGCACCAAGGGGATGGCACGATGCTACGGCACTGCGGCTGCACCAGCACCGCGCCAACGCCTCAGCCACCAGAAGGCCTCAGAACTGCCAGACCAGAGGGCGCAGACAAAGGGCAGCGCTCTGCCCCCATGAGAACTTCGTTTAGGGTTATACTGGGGGCATACAGGCTGTATTACTCTGTAACAAACAACTGAAATTTAGAGATTAAGGTGCCTTTTTTTTTCTTTTTTTTTTGAGAAACCTATACTCTGCCAGGTGCTGGGACAATGCAACAATTAAAACTGAGTCAATAATTGCACTAAACAGCTTGACATTTTGGAGGAACTGCTTGTGCATTATGATTTTCTTTATTTGATTACGGTTCCAAAAATCACTAGACTTTTTTTTTTGATATCACTCATTGTGACTCAAAATCAATTTTCAGTATATTAATGTTCTGTACAAGAGAGGTATTGGTTTCTATTTGTTAGGTGACCTTGTTTCAACTGATTGTACAACTACTCCAATGCAAGGTAACGGGCAAGTTAAAAGTTCCACTAGATTAAAGGAAAACTTTGAAGCTTCCTTCAAAATTACTTACAGAATATTCATGCCAGCAAAACTCAAGTGCCATGAACATTCACAGAAAACAGCAAAATCAGATAGGCAGTCACACTTACCTAAATCTATTTATGAAAATTTATTTGTGGTGACTTTCCTAGTTATTAATCTTAGAAAACTGAGATGACATCAGGACTGGGCATGTGAGGAAGAAAGAACTAGGTACAGTGCATCGGGTGCCTCAGCGCAGAAGGAACAGAAAGGCCACAACGATTAAGGGAGCACGTTAAGTGACTGGCTGCAAACTACTGCAGACGAGAATGTGCAATCTGCCAGAAGGACACACTATGGGAAGTGCGTTCAAGCAAGAAAATCTCCTGCAGTACTTATGACTGTGTAAATATTTCTTGCAATGTCATTGCCCTAAGCTGATGGCAAACACAGCTCATTTTGTCTTCGACTCCTAGCTTGTTCTGGTGTATCTACTCTGTAAATCAGCCAATTGCTCATCAAAGTTTGCCTCACAGTAATAAATCCATAACTAGGAAGTTATATTTGACGAGGAAAACAAGGCAGAAAATAGTTTGAAACTTTAAGGCCTCTCATCTAATTAAGTCCAGTAATTCTCAACTGCAAATAGCCATACCAAAATGAACAAACGCCACTCCAGCTCTCAGCACATTTAGAATGGACAATATCAACTTGTTCAGGTTCAAAATTTGACCTACCTTAAAAAAGTAAAAATCTGGTGGGGCATGTCCTCTAAATTCTAAATATCTAGTTAAAAAAACAAACAAATCCATTTCTCATTGCCAAACAATAAAGTAATATCAGACTGATTTGTGATCTTCTGCAGACAGGCCACCACTTTGCAATGTATGTACACAAGATCATAAATAATTAAATCACATTAACAACAAACTCTGTATTTTTGAAAAAGGATATGAAGTTTGTGTTCTGCAAATGTGAGATCACCACTACGTAGTGAAAAGTCTTCCTAAGCAGCACTAAAATTATTCAAATGGAACTACAAATGATTTGATGTAAGTTTAGTAGATTTAGTTAATACTGATAATGGTAGTAGTTCAGCAAGAACATCCCAAACATCAGGAATAACACTAGCTGACTGACTTCCCAGTTTGATAACAAGGAAGAAACAAAAACAATGCAGCATATTCTCCAGACGTCGCAGCATATATAAGATCCATGAGAGTATCAGTCATAAGATACAATCTCACAACTAGTACTTGTATTACAATGTATGTTGCACAGATAATAATTAATTTACTATGACAAGGATTCTAATATTGTACAGTAATTTCATCTAAAGCAAGATGTCATTTCAGGAGGTAAATATGTTTTGTTAACTTGTGCTGCGCTTCCGCACCCCCTCTCCAAATGTAAAAACAAAACAAGGACTACAATTGTTTAGTGAAGTATAAACAATGAGTAATAGTAACATTAAAATAAAATAAAAAAACTTAAAAGAAATCACAGTAACTCTTTGTGGTGCAGAACACACCGTGCTTCTCAACACCTGCAGCTAAGAGCTGCTGACAATATTACGCCACGTATGGCAAAGCACACAGACATCAGAAGGGAGAGGAAACATTTATCTTTCTAAAATTTAAGCCCTAAACAAACACTACAATTAGCTACCTAGTTGCAATGTATGTTGTTATTGTACAAGGAAGCTATTTGAATTTCTTCTATTACAAGCAAATTGAACTAGGCTGACATTTTATTGCATGAAAACTGGGTTGGAAACTCAACTTTTTCATTTTTTCAATCACTTTCCTCCTTAACTTCTTAGACTGATGCAGAATGCAATATCATATACTCATTCCTTCCACTTACATGACTGTCAGTGACAGCATTAACCTCTTTAATAGCATCCTTCTGCACATCATATGTCTGAACCATACGGAGCAGCACAGATCAAACACTTTTGTGATGAAGAGGACTACATGTTAAAGTTTTATAGTCAGAATAAACAAACCAATAGAAGTTATAACAGAAAATGCAGCTCAACTTTTCATTAAGGTTGACTTTACTCATTGTTGGCTAATATTAGTCACCCATTAAGAACCATACATGCTACCACTAACCTTTATAGCCCATATGGACTGCTCCAAAGGATGAAAAAGTTTGAAGCAAAAGCCATCTTTTTTTGAAGGTCTCTCAATGAGTTCACAAGCGTTCAGGAGCACTGTTCCTACCCACTGCCCATTCTTGGGGGTTTTGTAAACAAGCAACACTCCTGGTTTCAGTACACACCACAGTTTGGTCCAGCTCTTCAAGGTACCACGAATCTAGAAGATAAATAGTTACAGCTACATCCCAGTGAACCCAGCACTAAAACCGTGTCCTTTAATCAAATGGAAATTAAAATTGAAATTATTTTTTATTCCAAGCAGTTTATCGAAGTCTATTCAAGTTTGTCCATGTTTATCAAAGACAACAAAAAGGTATCATTTCAGTTCTCCTTCTTCTACTCTTTCCTGATGAATCCTTATTCTGCAGAAGGATATACACACATCAAGATAGGTGAAGCATGGCGATTCATCTGGAACCTTCATGAGTTTTTCTACCTCAAACATATTTTACCACTAGTATAAAGATACAATAATCTTTGGAAAGAGAGCTCCTCTGAAAACAGGACTGACATCTGATAAAAAAAAAAAAAAGAAAAAACAGGATATTCACAGAATCAGATATACTTAAATTTCTTAGATAGAATCTCTCATAAGCAGCTGTTAATATCATCTCATATATGCTATGTAATATCCTTTCAAGTCCCTGAATTTGCACGTCTGATTAGATTGCTTGAATCAGTTTTATCAGCTCTGGGTTTTAGTTCCTTCTGTTTGTAGGACAGAATGCCAACTTGACCTCTGAACACTGTTTTAACCTGCTTACATGAACTTTGCAAAAACTTGAGAAACTTCTCAGACCAGCTATTGTTTGGAGTTAAGTATAAAATGGGTAAGAGATTTTTTTTTCTTGTACGATTTCCGAGGAATATGTTTAAATGTCTAAGGAATTATTACTACCATCTTTGACAAATTAATTTCTCACCTTTTGTACAAGTATTAGAGGACAGTTAGTTCTTAGAGAGGAAAGGAAAATTCCCAGAAATAAACACAAATAAATAGGTATTAATATATCTAATATGACTTATCCACTTTCACTGCTGGTAACGGATATAACAGAGCTTTAATTCAAAGTGCAAAATAAAAAGGGCAGGATTGGAATCAAAAAGCTAACTCCTAAGAAGTTGATAGCTATTCGTTCAAGATGCATGCGGCTATGGTGACTGCAATAAGTGGGAGTAGGTTCCTCTATTATTCCACCAGGATGTGAGCACAGAGACTCTGGGATGCAATTAATATCTGCTGTGTTTGTAGAAAAACATTAACAGCAACTAAGAGATCAAGCCTTTTCTATTCTGGTCAGAAAGCAGCAGCTGCTAGATCTTTAACTCAGGTTTCATGTTTAGGTTCTGACCTTCAGCCAGTCAGCCATAACAATGACTGATGGGTCTGTGATAGTGCTGAGTAATTCTTTTGTAGCTCTCTTCTTTTCTTCTCTGTAATTTTTCTTTTGAACCTGTAAATAGTAACAAAAATATTTATGATGCTACAGACATAAGCAATTAATCAGAGCTCAAAAAGACAATACAAATACAAGTTGAGGTAAAACCTGCTAAATTCCATTTGCAAGAAAGATAGAGATAAGTAGCTTTAAGACACGTTATTTGATCCCAAAATATAAACAACTATTCCATGCTATATTTCAAGAACTGCTACCAATGCAACTGAATTCAGATTCTTCTGCAATTTGCTTTTAAGACTGAGAACTGTGAAACTCCTATTAGGATCATGGTGGGGGATGGGATAGACCAAAAGTAACAAACAGCGACCCCCCACACCCCCTTTTCCCGCTGTAAAGCAGAAAAACAGATTTAGGGCCAGATTCTGATTTTTACACGTACGTTACCTAATCAGTAATTTTTCTCCACCTCTTATTTTCCCTCCCCAGTAGAAATTCAGGGCAACATATATTCCTCTTTTAGTGACAAATAATTTAATGTTTTCCTGGCAAACTGAGGAGTATAGTCTTGTTACAACACAGGGGTAATAAGTCAGTAAAAAAAATAATAAAAATTAAGTACTGCATGCAAACTTTAACTTTGATATCCCAGTTTGTCTTTTCATTGCGTGTACACGTCCTGAGGCCCCTGACAACCTGCATTATTTTATAAGCTTCTGAGTTACCCTAGAATTTTACGCATTCTCGAAGAACGCACTATAAAAGCTGATTCTCAAGTAACAGTTCAATGAGATTTGAAAACTGAAGAGAAGCAGCAACACTAAGTCTCACAATACTCAGATATTCCACGGAGGTCTCCTCACTACTGAGCATTTCTCTTCTCAATAGAAGTATATGGTAAACCTTTGTGCACATGTTTATGGAGATTAATTCACCTTGAGAGATTCTTTTTTGGTAAGCTTGCTTGAAGATAAAGAGATGTCCTTCTCGGAGCCATTGAAAAGCTTGGATTCAGACTGAAATTCACAAAAAGCAGAATAAATAAAATAAATAAATGGCGACAGGTATGAGGCCATATCACTGTTTCAGGCAATTCTGAAAGTGTTTGAAGTGTATAATTACGTTTGTAAGTTTCCCATTCCCATTCACTCTTTTGCTTTTTCTCCCACTCAATGAAACAACAAAGCCTGTAACATGAGCTGTTCAACAGCCATTTGAGTCATTTTTCATAAAGGTTTTGTGGGAAAGAAGCCTGAAATTACTCCAGAAGCTGAAGTATATACAGTAAATATTTAGCCCACATATCCCGTTACTTGATACGTTACAGTCTCGACTAGGTAGCTATTATTTCAGCAGAGACAAGGTTTTAGGAGAATCCTGGCATTTAAACACAGGAATCGTTCCCATGTCTGACATGTGAATCCCAGCATCTTCCTAACTTGCAAATTCCTCAGAATTGATTGCTAGAGAGGCACTTACCCTGTGACCCATGAAGGAAAATAAAGCCTCTTCAACCCAGAATTCAATACTCCGTAAGTTAGCAGAACACAACTGACCACTACTGACACTTGTTTCTGCTCCTTCCTCCCTAATTCCACACTCTGGTTACTCCGTAAGTCATCTTAGAGAAGCTCGCTGTGGTGATAGGCAGGGGAAGAAGACTCGAGTTTATTTATGAAACCCAAGTCTTTATTCACGGCAGGACAACATGCTGCCTCAGTGCCATGTGATTTCTGCCCCGCAGCCTCTCCCCACATCTTAAAAGGTTCAAAGTTTTATTTCTTGGCATCTGTTGCCGACTAGTTGAAAGGGAACTACAGCCACCAAAGATTCACCCTGGGATACAGAGATATTTAAAAAAAAACAACAAGAGGAGTCTATCACAGAGTTACCACATGCCATTCCTATTCCGAGTCAGAGAACACTGTATAGGTATCCACTTCAGATAAATTACAGAGTTTAATTTCTCTGTGCACCAAAATGTAAATCTGATGGTCCCAAAGTCCCTGCCTAGTCAAAAAAATAATCAGTATAACCTCCTAAACTGTGTAAATTCGAGGGCAGGTTTCTGAAAACTGCTTCTCAAGCTGTTCAACACTTCTGACTAGTCATTTCAAGTCTCAGACTACAATGCAAAGTTTATTCACTGAATTCCTATAAAATGACAGTCAAAAAAATACTGCAAATTCTGAGAATGGTTACTTCAGTAATAAGAACAGTGCACTTGTGCACTCTTTCTTTCTTAACGAGCATTGCTCAAACCAAAGAAATTAAAATTAATGATTGGCAAATGAAATAAAACAAACCAACTTTGATGTCACACTTTAAAGGAGTATATTTAGATAAAAACATTAACATTAGTGTCAAAAAGATATGTGCAATAAATAGGAAAAAGTATGTTTAACTTAAAATCATTTTGGGTAAATGTCTACATAAGTAATCATTTACCCAAATCATAAATAAGTAAATGCTCCCTAACTTCAACATGCATCTTAGAAAACTGAAGGCCATCTTTTCATCTTGTATTAAAGATGTTTTTAACACTCAAAATTTAAGATGAGCACGCATCTTGAAATTTAATTCCCCTGTCTAGAAGTTAGAGGATATACAGTACTTTAAATGTAATAACAGAAGAGGGAAAAATGCTTATCATCGTCAAATAAGAGGTAATGACCTCGATATGCAAGGTATAATGGAGCAATGTAAGTAAAACATTCATAAAAACTCTAGTTGCTCACTAACAGAAAACTAATGCAATCTAAAGTCCATGTATACAAAAACCCCAAACCAGTCAGTATCACAGGCTACAGACACTCATTTCCTCAGTATCAGTTATAAAGCTTGCTAGCATGACACCGAGCGAAGGTCCATCTTGACCTGTCTAATGGGTTATGAGACAGATCGGTGATGCAGGTATTTTAAGCTAACGACCTTCTCAGTGTTACATCCATTCAGAGGGAATGGGATCAAAACTTACAAGAAAACAACCTTATTTAGAAAGAAGGGTTGCTGCTTCCCCTCCATAGCTGGGACAGCCAGTTACCATCTTCTGCTAGCCTGGTTTATTTGTGGGGTATAAAGGAACCACTAGTCTTAACATGCCCCATTGCAAAATTAAGGATAAAAAGGTATAAGGATAAAAAATAAACAAAATAGAGAGAGATAAATGAAGTTTGGCATATATGTAAGTTAAAAGAAACAGTATTAACTTGATTTCTAAGCCAAAAATGATTTAGAGGTTTCTGGACCAATGAAAATACTTTAATCTGAAATGAGCTGGATGGTAAAGTATGCTTCCTTGATCTCCCTGACTATGATGCTGTAAAAATGACTCATAATTTTGTGATTTTAAGTCAGATGGAAGACACCAACTACATGAGATGCTCAGCTATGACATCGCAGAACTGCATCAAGCACAGAAGCCAACCTGCTCTCCCACAGTGCAATTCCGATGACGTCAGTTTAGAAGAGGACTGTTACTGTATTACTATAATCTTTAAGTCAGATTGATTTTCTGTGTTAACATTACTCTTGAAGACTCAGACACATGAAATACTCCGGAAAAATGTGTGTGGTTTTTTTGAGTGCACTCCTCCCAGCTCCTCAGGCTGTGGCTGCCTGTACCTACGGCCAGCTCTGATGCACCACACTGCGTGATCCAACCTTGGATTGGGCTGCTGTGAAGAGAGCTGTGCCAGGAAGCAGCCATCTCTCCACCTCACCTGGGAGGCGGATGCAATGAAGCTCAGCTCCCAGCCCTTGGTGCCGGCCTGAGCTAGGCTACAGCTGCGCCTGGCCGAGCACCTTTCTGACCCACAGATTTCAACTCCTGGCTTGGCCTCGGGCCTGCCCCTCACTGTAGATTTATGGCATAAGCTGAGCCTGGCTCACACTGCCAGCCCTGCTCTGCTCCAGGTGCCTGGCTGTACTCTTGGCACTGCTCCTGCCTGTCGTGCTGCCACTCCTGGCCAGCCCTCCCTGCAGAGCTGCTCACTCCTGCTGCTCCCTGGCAATCTGCTTGCAGGGTCTACTATCACCTTTTTCCTCCCTGAAAGCCAAAAAAGCCAGTGGATGTACTAGCAGAAAATACCAAAACATGCAATTGGATGATTTAAAGCCTTTAGCTCTATTTAAGCATCGCTACGGGATAAGAAAAGCAATTTAACTTAGCTATTCAATTCAGCAATCAAATTACACAGAACTTTCTCCTCCACAAAACACTTTCTCCTCTTTAAAGTCTTGAGGAATAAAAAAAGACAAAAACTTTTTTTTTTTTAATTAAAAATATTTTTTTTTCTGGAATTTCACATTCTAAATACATAAAAATAACTAGATAAAAATTTAGTTTTTTGACATGCCAGGCACTTTAAGAGTTAAAGGCAATATATAAAAAATGTTGCATCAGAGCAGCCTATACAATGTTTTAGCATTTAAAGCTTCAAGTGTAATGTATAAATTTAAAAGGATTTAGAAAAGAAATAGATAGTTAAGGTAGATTTTTTGCTACATTACTACAATGACTTTTTACATTATATGCATAGTATATGAAGACCATCAAAAGGAATACTTTATTCTGAATGAGAATGCTATTATTGCAAACTATTCATGTAGGTAAATGTGGGTAAATGTGTAGGTAAATGTAGGTAAACAGCTCTGGAGAGAAAAAAAAAATGAGATCACTATGTAACAGGAGTCTTTTTTGGTTGCTCAGGTAGTTCACATTTTCTTCCTTTTTCAAGTTCAGCCATCGCAAGATGATATATTTTTGGTTACTGCCACGTCTCCCAACTCCATTTTGTACATTCTCAGTTTTTACTGCATCTCAGCGCATCTTTCTCATCTTGGGACTACAAAATGATGATTATGAATTTGCATGGCTGTTGCTTTTTCCATTTCTATTAATAAAGACAATCAAAAAGCATAAACATGCACTAGCAATTACATCTGCTTTAATGCACTGCTGATGGCTCAGCTGCACATTACATTTGGTGAGGCAACATCCACACCACGATCAAAGCGAGAGGACTCCACGTTTCATTTTCACTAACTTGAACTGTATACTTTCATGTGATGTCATCCTGAGAACTACATTAAAGTTCATTTTGGTCTTTATCTACAGCCAAATCTGAAGAGTAATCTCCAAGATTACTTACAGTGAAAGTCGAATACATTTGCATTTATTAAAATAGAAACTCAACTCCTTTGTATGCTGACATTTTAAACCCTAACCGAGGCTACTTTCCTTACCTTGCTTTTTGACATAGAATGTGCTGTATCCTCTTTATTTTGTGACACATCATCCTTCCCTTTGTCAAAACCTTAAAGAAAAGACAGCATTGTTGCAAGTTATTTGAATGCATCACATTTTACAAGAGATAGCCTTTGAAATAAATTTGCAATTGTATTTAGCATAAAAAGCACAAGCAAATCAGATTTTCAAACATCATATACATACTAGCTCATCGAATCAATTGAAAACATATCTGTTATTGCAGTATAGTCGAATTTAAAACCCTCCAAGAGGTGAGAACAGTCCACTGCATTTGGGTGGTGCTGCACCCAATCCAATGACCTGACCAGCTGAAAATACGATCAGCAGTATCTGTCCTTTCAGCTCCCCTCTCCCCTACCCGCACACATAACACCAAATGAGGTCAGTTTTGGTATGTTCGTTTCTTTAGCTACAAATAATCATTAAAATCCACACACGTGAAAGCAAATCTACAACGTGGATTGACAGCTTATTTCTTACAAGTGCAGTTCTTACAGGTACACGAAAGATTGCTTGTATTAGCCTTGAATTTATGCTTTTGCCTCGACATACCTTACATTTAAAGTCAAAATCCCACACTAACGTGCATGACTCACAGTGCAACCCCACCACTTTCCCCGCACCCACAGAGCAAAGTGAGTCACTGATGGTGGCCGGGACGTGCAGAACGGGGGCCACGACCTGCAGAAATGCTGCTGCCACGTCCCACGGGACAGCACGCGGGGTTCTCCTTCTACGCTCACAAAAATAATCTGGTTACCAGACAGAACACCCTAGCGACCCATTTTCGTTGAGAAGGTTGGTTCTAGCATAAGGCCTTACAGACCGGCCCCTCGCTACAAGATGGACATGGAGGTGCTTGAGCGAGTCCAGAGAAGGGCTACGAAGCTGGTGAGGGGTCTGGAGAACAAGTCTTACGAGGAGCGGCTGAGGGAGCTGGGCTTGTTCAGCCTGGAGAAAAGGAGGCTCAGGGGTGACCTTATCGCTCTCTACAGGTACCTCAAGGGAGGCTGTAGCGAGGTGGGGGTTGGTCTGTTCTCCCACGTGCCTGGTGACAGGACGAGGGGGAATGGGCTAAAGTTGCACCATGGGAGTTTTAGGTTGGATGTTAGAAAGAACTGCTTTACTGAAAGGGTTGTTAGACATTGGAACGGGCTGCCCAGGGAAGTGGTGGAGTCACCATCCCTGGAGGTCTTTAAAAGACATTTAGATGTAGAGCTTAGGGATATGGTTTAGTGGGGACTGTTAGTGTTAGGTCAGAGGTTGGACTTTATGATCTTGAGGTCTCTTCCAACCTAGAAATTCTGTGATTCTGTGAAAACAAATTCCTGGGTGCGTTTATTTGAGTCGCAATGCCCACAGCCGCGTGGCCCCCGCCGCACGGCAGAGCTGGAGGCGAGGGGCAGCCCGGCCAGCGGAGAGCCCGGAGGCCGGGCCCACCAGAGGGCACCACACCCGCAGGAACGGCGGGCAGGAGGCGCCCAGAGGCCCCCTCACAGCTCCCCCGGCCCACCCAGGCCGCAAAGCTGGCCGGAGAAAAGGACCCCAGCTCCTCTGACCTGACAGGATTCAAACAGTTCACTTCATGGGCTCCAGGGCAGTGCGTGCATGTGTGCGTAGGCTTTATGCGGCTCACCGGAATTTAAGAGCTCTGTAGCAGTGTTGAGCAGTTCGTTTAATGAGGAATTTTTTTTATTACTTTTTAAATTGGTATCTTCATCCTTCCACCGTTTCTTGAGAAACGCTAAGACAGCACTGATTCACCTATCACAAATACACATCTTGGGAAGTTTCAGCGAGTTACTGAGAAATCAGGTTGCCCTTCAGGTTACGTGAGAAATACAAGAATCCTCTTAGTTTTCATTCAGTAACCTTTTTTTTGTTGTTGTTGTTTTCTTCTTTAATGTATTACCTTTTGCTGAGATTCTGATGAAGAACAGACTTAAATATATATATATATACTGCAATACAATCACATTTTATGTCTGTCTACATAAAACTTTACATGTCTTTACAGAAGCCCTTATGCATATACCCAGTTCATTAAACCCTTCCTCTTGAAATGCTTTTAATGCATCTGTGAGGGCTTTGTTCAGCTAACAAAAACGTATAATGCAGAAGGCAATGTGGCCGCAGGGAAGAAGTACCTAGACAGGCAGAAGGTTTGTAGTGCTGGGGAATTTGGCAAAAAATAATAATACAAAAATAATAGACGTGTCAAGATCCATAATCTAGAAGCCACGTTTCATAGGTAAGACCAAATACTAAAGCACATTTTCTACAGGACCAGTAATTACGTGCTGGAACAAAACAAAGGTCACCTCAAGCCTTAAAGGACAGGCCTAAGTTCAGTGAGAAGTTACCAGATGTGATGCCAGTCTCAGGCAGTCAAACATGCACTAGAATCACAGTAATGGTGCCTTATCCTCACCCCACACCCAAAAGAAATCCCGAGTTAGGAACCAGGTTCCACTAAAAATGTAACATAGGGACTTCCTAATGACCTTCCAGGTTTCATTTATCTATTTAAACACAGAATTTTATCTATTTATCTGTTTATAGATACATTTATCTATTTAAACACAAAATACCTAGTGATGGGAATTGCCAAGGAAGTGCTATGTCAGGGCTGTGCTAACAGAAGAGAAGCTGTGATTCACAGCTTTCTTTATAAGCACAACAGCTTTAAGGACTTCATACATCCTTATCTAACATATACACATTTTTATTTTCATAAACAAGCTTTTCATCGGTATCACCAAGCAGAAATAGAACAGAATGCGCTACCCTGTACCAAGAGTCGGAGGCGAAAACCAAAGCTGTCTTCCTGAACATCACCTTCTCGCTCCCAATGCCTCAAGGGCAAGGGGTACACGCACTTGCTGCTTTACAAATGCGCCACCACACTTACTGTTACCTCCCTTAGCCACGCAAACAGCAAAACGACGTCTGAGGGCTTTGCTGGTGAATCCAACTACTGAAGTCACAGCACTGCAGACTCTGGATCGCTTCGCTCTATGTTGTCTCAGTTAATAACAAAAACCCAAGCAGCCAGCTCCATGTCCTCATCTATCCTTCTTGTAGCTCCCCTCTCAGTGGAAGGAATAAGTCAACCCAGAATAAAGACACAATGCTTTTCTCCCCATGTTACAAAATATATGTTAAAAAAAGTCATTATTCAGGTGCTACTCCAGTCACAGCCTTCCAGCATAACACACACTTTTGCCAGTGCATCTCCATAAAGACAGGGGCATGTCCATCAGTAAATAGTTTTGATTCTTCTGAGCATAATTTGAGATTATACCTTCAGGGAAATTTGTACTGAAACATCACAAAAGGCTACGTACAGGCCCAAACTGAGGATAACACAAACACTCTGCTGGAGAAATACTTGGTCAAGGAAACAACAACATCCAAACAATTATATTCAGAGAATCAATATTAAGAAATGCTGTTTTTTCCCTTCGTGCCACCAGTAATGAACAAGAAGTTTCTCTATGGATATCTAACAAAGATAACAGCATAGCCAAGAACACTGAGCCTCAAAATGATGCTTTGTGTTATTGCTCTTCTTGTAGTTTTGTTAGCCCCAGAGGTACTAAAAGATATACTTGATATTAATAAACACAAAAAGTCATTGAAGTCACTGCCTGGAGCACAGGCTGCTAGGGCAGGAGGTAGTCTCTTATAAAAATAAAGTGTTTCAAGTTTTTAAATGTTTATCATCAGTGGTTTGAGGCTTAATATTTGTTTTCTTGCTACTTCCAGACCTATAATTCAATCAGTAACTCTTTAATAGTTACCTTAGCCCACCTTTTACGATGCCGAACTTCAGGTGATGAAGTCCTTTTGTCACTCCTCACTATTAAAATCTCTTGGATTTCTCTATCTTTTTTTAATTTAAACTCATGAGAGCAATCTTCAGATGTAACAGCAAGCAAATGCAGTCTGAATTAGCCTTCAGAGCTGCAGCTTGAGCCCTAATATTATTTGAGGCACTTGAAGATTTATTGATTTTTAAGCACAAGTTTCACTACTGTAGCCTCTAAAGCAATTCTGGATAACAGAGTTTGTGTTCAGAGCAACACTATGTCTTAACAGAACCAAACCCGAGTGAAGTGAGCTACAGTTCCTGATATGATCTTAGAATCCAATGAAAACTTTCCATGACTATGTTCTCCTATTAGGTCCTTCTAAAATTTGTAGGCTTAAATTTAGATGAAAACTCACAATGAACTTTCAGAAAGATGTGAGTCGGACAACTGTGTGCAACTTGAACAACCAGAACTTCACACGTGCAAGATGTTTTTGAAACAAAACCAGACAATGCTTGGCATAGGGGCTGGCCTAGATGATCTTTAAGGTCCCTTCCAACCCAAACCATTCGATGATTCTATGACTCAAAGAGTCATGGAATTGACACTGTCAATACCGAAAGAAAGCAAGTCCCCCAAAATACCATATTTGACAAAAAATTATGAGTAGAAACATTGCGAGATTAGTGTTCAAGAATCTTTAGGATGAAGTCTATGGTAGGATACATTTTAAAACAAAAAAGTGGTTAAGAACCTTCCATTTTGAAGGTATCGTTCTTCGAATTCATACCTGCAATCTGTCCCTTAATCAATCTTGAGGGAAGGGAAAAAACAAGCCAAATAACCATACAACATCTTCTATATCTCAGATACTGCTTTTGTACTTCTCAACAAATATCACCTGAACCTAGAATACCTTATTGAGGAAAAAAAAGAAGGAAAAGTTACTTCTTAATATGAAGTCTATTTTATCCAAAAGGTAAGAAAGAATTGCTACCCACTGGAGGTGGCTCTTTTTTTTTGCTGCTGGTGGTGGCAGCAGCATTTTTTTTTCCAATAGACAGAAGAACCAGTAAAAAAGTTAAAAGCAACAGAATGCATGAAAAACCAGCAAGCATAAGCAACAATACTACTAACTTGCAAATTAAAAACAAGGAACACTGATTTGCTTACTGGTGTGAATGTGCAGTTCTGAAAAAACAACTTATTGAACTGAAAAATGATACGCTTCTGGAAGAACAAAGTAAGCTAAACTTTCTGGGAGGTATCAGTATTAGTGCTATTTAGTAAACATTGAAAAAAAAGGAAAATGAAGATCTTTTAGGATTCAATCACAGGAAACAAGTGTTTTTAACTGAGTGATTTTCAGAAGCTTATTTTGACAACCAGTTTTAAGAATATAATCCCATATTAACTTATTCAGATTCCTCCATGGATTTTGAAAGAAGAGCAGGCAAAGCCCTTTAACATATCTTCTCAGAGTCGTATTTTCTTTTGCAAACAACACAGAAAGTGAAATAACCATAACCAAAGAATTCCCTCAATGTTACTACACAAGTATCTTTTGAACAGGCAATAACTACTCCTTGCTTAAACCAAACTGAAGGAGTATACCTTCCAGTATATTAATAGTTTAAATTACCCATATATATGGAAGATTCCAAGAGAGAAAGAGAAAACATCTTTTAGTTATGTGTTAACACTTTATTTTATTAACTAAAAGCTCATTTCCATTTGTTCTGCATTTTAAGAAGTCATTTGTATTGTCCACTTACAGACACTGATCAGCTGTAATGTACAACCCCATACAGGAAGGAAATAAATAGGAAACGAATCTGTTTTTATTTCAGTAATTTCCAGATTACATGCATTTATTTTAAAGGGAGGGAGGATCTGTCTAGCTGCTAACTCCATGCTTTCAAGGATTGAGACCTTTTATTTCCCGAGCAGCTTTAATAAGACAGTGTTAGATTCCTGGTAGCAGGCTGATAATTTCCTGACAACATGGAAGGGAAACGTTATATTGTAAAACAGGAGGTTTAAGAGACTGTGGTGTTCCAAGGGACTGCCCCCACTTGCCAGTGGCTGAGCATGCTGCTCTAGTGATTCTGCAAGCCAGCACGAGCCAGCGGTGCAGACAGCTCCTGAATTGCCAGTCCGCAACCTCCCGTGCACTCTGCACCCCAACTCTTTTTCACGGCTTTGGAGCCAGAACTTAGGAAGTCAGTGAGCTGATCTGTAGAAGGCACACAATAAAAAGCTGAAGCTATTCTTGTTTCCCCGCATTCTGGACCCACAGGACTGCAACAAATCGTGCATGAGTACGTGCACAAGACAAATCACACACCGAGTAATTCTGCTAAGAACGCACAATTTTTACAGTGTGACTTTTCAGAAAGAGGTGACCTTGTATACATTTTCAAGGATTGAAGTTTCCTGAAGTAAACTACTGAAATTCAAGTACAGCAGCACATATTATGGACAACAAAACTCTACAAATTCACTTCAGGATTCTAGTACTGACTTTCAGGAGACAACAATCTGAGCAAAAAGAGAATCAAGCTATTTCTGATGCTAAATTTCTTTAAAGTCTTGCAGTACAGGCTTTAGCAAGGCTGTGGTTCTAGCCTTAATTCACTCTATCTTGTCATTATATGTCAAACCACTAATTACAGGCATGCAGACTCTTCAGTAGCATAAAGCCCTTATGCTTTATGCTGTTATTTCAAGGGAAGTACAGGGAAGGAAGAGATTTATAAACCACAATACAGAACTTGAGTCATAAAAGCCCCCAAAATCAAAACAAAATACTCCAGCCAGCACCAAGTAAACAGTATCCTTTCAAACAGATATTTGCTGCAGGGTAAGCCAATTTATTTGTTTGCCTATCTACAACAGATCTTGCTACTAACAAAGAGCTATCATCTAGATGCATACAAGCAATATTCTTTCTGATTTCTGTTAACAGACTCTACCAACATCTCAGTAGATTACTTTCATTCAAGTTGAAAAATTTGAGGTGGAAATTGTATTCACTTCTTTACATTTTAAGAAATGCAAGACCAAAACAAACCTGGTGAAGCAGGAGAGAGTTCATAATATCCTCCAAATGAAGCATTCCGGACAAGTTTTCGGCCATCAGCTCTTGGAGAAAACACAGATGAAATCCCAGCACATGAGGAAAACCTACGTCGCAGTGGACCCTCTTCCTTCATGAGTTAAGATGTTTGTGTAAGGATTATGTTCTCTGTGAAAGCTGGTTAGCATTAGCTGGTTGGAACAAGAGTGTTGCAGTAACAGCCTTCTACCTCATATTCTGATGAGTAAGATACAAAAGGAAAGAAACGAAGGGCACACGTGAAAAATGCAGCGAAGAGACAGAGGCTGCCAAATCAGCAGCAAGCCAAGCAACATTACACTGTCCTCAACAAATCCATTAGAACACTTAAAGCAGAACGGCTGTGTTTCAGCTTCTCTGTTCCACAACAGCAGCATGCCTCATTTTTTTACATCTCAGTTTTGGTCCTACTCATCTTCGCTTTCTAAGCACATAAAAACAATCATTATTTAGGTTTTAAGGATTCATTAAATCTCTCTCTTTTTTTTTTTTTTTTTTTTTCCCCCCCCCGTTATTCTTTCAAATCCCAAACTAATACTGCGCTCAGGAGCTAAGGTGGCTTCCTTATTTGATATCCACTATGGGTACACTATGGGAACCTGAAAAGAGAGCCGATGTGTTGCTTTATGCAGACGTGCTGAACTTAGGCACTCTTTAGGCACTTACCAAGCTAGTTTTCATCAGCTGATTGCCATGGCTTCTACATCATCATTTCTTATTTTTGTTTAAAAGGTGAAATGATAGCTTTTTCTAACACTCTGCCATATTTATATATGCAAACTGCCTGACTCCTGGAATAGTTGCACAAAATAAGCTCCACAAAAAAGGTTTTATTTTTAATGCCCCAAATATTTTATGCAATGAATATAACAGTTAAACCAATGAACTTAAATTTTAAACATAAAAAAAATCCCAGTAACTTGTGCTTCAAGGCTAGGAATGAAATGATCCAAACAGATCTAGCTGATCAGTACCAGAATGTAGTCAAATAAGCTCTCGCTAACCTCCTTCATGCATTGCTCATCTGATGGGCTGTTTCTTTGCCCTGACAACTAGCATGCATGACCACCTTCTTCCATGCATGGAATATTCCTTCCTGTCTCTGCTAACTCCACTTTCCCATCACACCACATTTCTGATGAAATAGACTTTGAAACCTACTCTGTTTGCTGGAAAGTAGAAAAATAAAACACAAAGAATAGACTTGAAAACAAGAACTTATGCTCTCCCTTACTCCTACAAGAGGTCTTCTCTTCTTACAAAGTGACATGCATCCCCTAAATCAAATTAGTGGTAACATGAATTTGATTAATCCTTTAATAATGATGTTTATTCCAGCTGCTTATGTAAACAAATGTACTATTTGCAGACAAGTAATTTCAGTTCACATTGGCTAAATAATAATACAGCAAACTGAAATATTCTATAACCTCTATGAAAGGTTTTAAGTGTGAAGAATGGGCATTAGTACATCTGCTAAGGTACACACAGAGAACATTGAAAGTAATTTTTCTGATTACGAAGCATAGTCGCTTCCAGGATGCTATGAATTGCTTGAATTTTTTCATGCCTCTTACCAGAAAAATGTGCCAGTATATGTCAAAGAATAGAAAAAAAAAAAAGGGGGAAAAGATGCAGCTGAAATAACCAAATACAAGCCATCAACAGGAATGTGATCAACCTGTGACATGTAACCTTCACTTCTTTTGTAGAAGTGAAAAAGTATTTACATGGGCACAGTGTGGGGAGAAAGTAGATGAGCATGTCTTGTATTAATGCCTGTCTCCATTTATTTGTCCATCACTTTTTTTTTTTCTTTTTAAACAAACACAGCACCACATCAGTTCTCCAAATTTATCTTCTGGGCTACAAAACAGTGCAAACCACCACGGTACGAATTTTATTTTTTTCTAATTAAAACCTACAAGAGAAAATTAAAGAGAAACCTACAGTAGAAAAACTCCCCTTGCACACAGAAGGAAGCATACCATCTCATTACAGACCTATCTTGCCCAATTAATGTCTGTGTTAAGCACTATTTTGACACTGGGGCTTTGACCCTGCCCATGAACACTGTACTGATGCTGGCCTCAGAGGATGCTTCCTGTACCTTGCACCGGCACAGGAGCGTCACACAGGCTAATAGGAGACTACCATCAGCCCTCCAGACCACTTCTCCTGCATCTCCAGCTGGAATGCCAGCTGGTTCCGGAGCCACTCCCCAAAATATTCCTACCAGGCTACTAGATTCCTTCCCTTCATATTCTTCTCTACCACGCTGTGTTCATTTTACTGAGAACTGGCTAGATATCCAGGGATTGGAGGAAACAATATAATCCTGAAGGTTTATCCCTCATTTCTTCCCATGCTCTCTCGGGTCCTTGGCACTTTTCACGTAGCCAAGCTGTAACATGGTACAGACTGAAAACCCATTTCTCCTTCCTATGTCCTTTTCTCAATTTAGAAGCCAACCTAAAATCTTTGGCTAGAATTCCAAGCATGATAATGTTGCAGTCATGTTTCCCCTCTCTGAAGCTACCTCCCAAACGAGGCAGCTGCTACTAAGAAACTTTTCCTTTATTAACAGCGATACAGCAGAGGCAGACTATGCCTTTTGCCAAAGATGACTGTCTCACCACCACAAGGAGAGGGGAAAAAATAATCTAATTTAATTTTTCTCCTTCATCTCGCTCTCCCCCACCAAGTCATCTTCATATTTCACTTAAACCCACAGTGGTAAACCAGTTCAGGACATGGTTTGGCTATGAAAATTCGCTAGATCTGCACTTTTGCAACAGCTTGTGATTTGTTATGCCCGCTGGTACTTGGACACATACGTTCATTTGCTTCAGTTACTTCAACACAGTATACTGGAAAGATAACTGATACACAACAGAAAGGCTGTTAGGTCAAAAGAAAGCTGAAACTTTTAATTAAAAGTTCATTATGACTCTTGAGAATCAGCCTGCAATATTAAAGAGGTTTCTGCTCTCCATGTACTCAGTGTCCAAAGCTTCTAGAAACCCTCCTCATTCCTTGCAACAAACTTGATTCCTGAAGCTTCCTGAGAAGGTATTTCGAGTAGTTTGGAATTGCTGCTGTTTGCATGTTCCGCAGGTAACAATGGCAAGGTGCACTTCGTTAACTACCATATATTAAAACTGAAAAAAAATCCTTCTTCTCTCCATCCCCAACCTGAAAATAAATTCCTATGAAATGAACCAATCTATTGATAAAAACAGAATTGCTATCATTCATTAGGCTGACATCACAGGAAGGCTTCTGTTCTCAACAGATTCGATTCTTGGTACCTCAATAATTTAGTAATTGACATAGAAAATGCATGAACATACAAAGCTTGTAAGTTTACATGGTTTCAAAATATTCACAAATACAACTAGAGCCAAATCCAACTGCAGAAGGTAGGCTTATGTAAATGTCTGTGTAAACAGGAAAATATCTGCTCTCTATCCTAAACGCATCCAGGTGCATGCCCCAGTGCACGAAAAAAGGAAGATTCTTCGTAACAAAAATTAAGTTCTTCATAAAAGCAGACTTAAAGGGAGAAAAAGCCTTCTGGTTTCTGCTTCATGTAATATCTACATCAGTAGAAAGAAGGAAATGCCCATGGCTGAAATACTTAGTTCATCTATCTCAGATGAAAAACAAACAAAAAAAAGACCACAAAATCAAACCCTTATCATAAGCTGTTGAACATCTCTTCAGAGGAAGAAACTTTATACCTTATATGTATGTCCTAAAGGACAGAATGTATTTCTCCTATCAGCTACACAATTCAGTCAGAGCTTCTTTAGTAATAAATGCTGGCTGAAAACCAAATCATAATCCTGTGCTTAAGACATTCTTTCAGGATATTGCCTGAGGCAAAACATAAATCTCTGCACACAAATGAAAAAGACAACGCATGCCATTCCAACAGCATATGAACATTTCTGACAAAGCCTGGTTTTAGTTTTAAAACATTTCTCCAGTTGATAAATATTCACAGCTGAAAAAAGGCACAGGCTTATGAAAAAAGACCTCTCTGAGCTGCACACGTATGAATTTCCGTGCGTGGAAATTGAATTCTAAAAATCAAATCACATTCTGAACTATCCTACCGAGGAATTTTAAACACTAAGTTTTTTACGTATTTTTTAGTAATTTAAAATGATGAATACATTGAACAAATTGATACTGATGCAATGCAACAACTCAGGAGTACATCTAGTAATGCAGAAAATTCTTTTTCCCCTTAGAGTTGTGCAAGCAAAGCCCCAGAATCTTCATGAAAACAAACTCTACAAGCTAAAGGGAGGAGCACAAAGAAGGGAAACTGACAGTGTAGCAGAGAAGACAGAAGATTTTTAGACTCACTCTTCAAGTCTGGCAATAATCTGCTCTGACATCTCGACAACACGATGTTTCCAGCAGGATCCTCCCCCCGGTTCAACAAATGAAAAGGTCATAGATAATTCTCTACACGCAGTACGCACACATTCCATACAATATGCAGAAAGCAGGAAAAGCAAACTGCTAGGCTACCATACCTTCCAGTGGGTTTTATCCAACGTATGATTTTTGCACGGGGACTTAAAGCAAAAGTGTTTTTCTCCTATTTAACAGAAACAGATAGTAAAGATGTACTTGCCTTCAGACACCACTATTTGATTCACAGAAGAGATACCTAAACCAGGAGGCTACAGGTTGTGGTAGTTTACAGTAGCAAGTTTCTTTCACCAAATGCTCTGTTGTCTAGTATTTCCGTGTCAAGAGCAGTCTAGCTGAGGAGTAATTCCACAGGCATGTCTGAGAATGGTTCATGAACTAACACCAAGGCTCCCAGCACCCCAGTGGCAACTGTACTTGCCTCCACCTCCCTGCTTGCTAACACTCCTGCTCGGCTCCACCCACCCAAAGTAAATAGGCTTGCTCACTGCTCAGGTTTCAACACTTTTCATCTCAACACTTACAAAATTCAAGGTCACAGTTCAGGTTCAAGTACGCCAGCTTTGCTGAGATTTACATGGAAAAAAAAAGAAAAAAGAACTTGTTTGAGAAGTTTCACAGTAATCAGCCCTACTGTGCCCTTCAAACCCAGCACCACACTGTCACAAAGCCATACTCCACACAGAAAGGAGTACGTGTAATTTACCCAAGCCACAAATGCTGGGTGGAGTAGCATTTCAGAAACGGCAAGTTTTAATAAATGCACAATGACTTGCAGAGGAATGTGCCAGAGAATGCATTACAGTAAGAAAGGAGGACATCAAGATAATAGATTCAGAAGGCTAACCACACACAGCACAACTTCAAACATTCACATTCACAAGAAAGTCAGTCTGGCAACACAAACTGCGAACAAATTCTATAGGGTCAAACTCTTCCTTCTTTACTGCGAACAGAACCTTATTCACAATCTATTTGACGCAAGTGTAGGTAAAGCTGTCCCAAGAAAGTCGCACAGATTTACAGAACTGGGGCTTCACCTCCATGATACTGTGGCACATGCATCAAAAGGCAAAGCAAGACAAAACAAAATACCTCAGCAAGAGAGACCAAAACTGTCAAAGTAATTGCGGTTGCAAGATTTTAGACAAAATTCCCACATTGCACTCCAAAGCAAAAGTGTTAAGAAGCCTTTCTAAGATGTTAGCTGCACTCACTCTATACAGAAAGTGCCTAACTTCAGAAGTAACATTTACTGTGGAATTGTTAAAAAAAAAAGGGGGGGTGCTTGTTAGGGAACCTCAACAAACCCTCAAGTCGCTTCCTTTCTAGCGCTGAGTCAATTTTAAGGGAAGATAAACTCGGTAAAATAAGCATAACATGCTCAGTAATAAGTGGCTCTTACTGGGTCAAGGTAATCAATTATTTAGCCATTCTTAAGTTTCTCTATTCAACGGATAGATACAGTGGAGCGAAACAGGAGATTGCATGATTACGCCTGTCAGAGAAAAGTCAAAGGAAATGCGAGAAGAAACACAGAAATCATTATCAAAAGACAGTAATGTCTGCAAATCTTGTGTTTTCTTGGTCATTATGGCTCCAAAGACATCTCATCCCTGCAGCAGTTAGCAAATGTTCTTCAGGAACTAATGCTTAAAAACATGTATTTTTCATTCTCCACCTTCTTTCTCATGCAAAAATAGCTAGATGTGTATTTCTCTCTAAATGCAGCATCCTACAGACCAAAATCTGTAGGATTTTAGTCCTTCAGATGTTTACTCCAGACTGAACACCCTTAGTACAAGTGCCACACAAAACACCCTTCTTCTCCCCTCCCCCCAAAGCACTTTCAACTTCTCCTTTCTATTCATTATGATATCATGACCATTACTGGCAGACCAATCATTCTGCTTCCACTGTCAATCCCTCTCCCTGCATCTAATCCAATTCTGTTTCTAAATAATGTAACACAGACTACGTTTTCATCCTAGTGCAAACTGAATTAACATCTGCTTCTTGGAAAGGAGGGGCAGATCCTACCTCTTAGCTCAGCTCAAGCTCCTTCTGGAAAGACATGCCCAGTGCTCAGCCTTGTGTGATGAGCATGCACTTAGTCACACAGTAAGTCAGTCTAACACATAGAACAACCAAACCCTTAAAACTGAGCACAAAGAGAAGTGTGTTAAACACAGAGCTGCTAATTTAGCTCAAAGGTCTACGTTTCTATAAAATATCTCCTCCCTAGTCTTTATCATCCTAACATACTTTTGCCAGATACTACCCATATTTTTACTCCATCTGCATCTTGTTGGTGCCTTGGATAAGAGACTTTCTGAGGGTTGATGCAGTCAAATTGATGAGCTTGTCTGCAAAGGTCATTGTTCTCCACATGGAAAACAGAAACTAGAGCTCCAAAACCCTAATGCATCATCTGCTTAGTTGCCAGCTCCAAAGGATCAGTTACAATATTGTCCACACAAGCATCATTACTGCTTGTTCTATTGGTTTGTTCAGACCAGTTATCCGTAGGGTACTCAGCCTCCTGACCTCAAAGTCTGGGACAGGGATCAGAACAAACCCCCCAGAAATCAGGTAGAAGCAGTTAAGAGACCTGCTACTCCACGTGAACTGTCTGGCAAATGTGACTCCCAAACCCCTTTCCATCATCTACCAGCAGTCATGGTCAACCAGAGAGGTCCCAGATGACTGGAGACTTGCTAATGTGATGCCCATCTATAAGAAGGGAACGACAGGTCTGTCAGCCTGACCTTGGTGCCAGGAAAGGTGATGGGGCAGGTCATCTTGAATGCAATCCCACAGCATATGCAGGACAACCGAGGGATCAGGCCCAATCAGCATGGGTTCATGAAAGGCAAGTCCTGCCTGACCAACCTCATCTCCTTCTATGATCCAGTAATCTGCCTGGTGGATGAGGGAAAGGCTGTTGATGTAGTCTACCTAGACTTCAGCAAGGCCTTTGACATGGTCTTCCACAGTATTGTCCCGGAGAAGCTGGCAGCCCATGGCTTGGACAGGTACACTCTTTGCTGGGTTAAAAACTGGCTGTACGGCCAGGCTCAGAGAGTTGTGGTGAACAGAACGAAATCCAGCTGGCGACCGGTCACCAGTGGTGTTCCCCAGGGGTCGGTGTTGGGGCCCACCCTCTATAATATCTTTGTTGATGATTGGTTTAGGCATTTGAATGGGTTACCCAGGGAGGTGGTGGAGTCACCGTCCCTGGGGGTGTTTAAGGAAAGATTGGACGTGGTGCTTAGGGACATGGTTTAGTGGGTGACATTGGTGGTAAGGGAAGGGTTGGACCAGATGATCTTGGAGGTCTTTTCCAACCTTAATGATTGTGTGATTGTTCTTGTATAAGTCTGGACGATGCTCCCATTATTGCAGCTTGCAAATTAAGAGTCCTCATTCAAATCCACAAAAATCTAGAACAGCAAAATTTTCCTATAATGAATGTTGTGGATTTTGCACTCCTCTTCATGGATTTTCACTTCCTCACACTCTTAAAAAAATACACTCAGACATTATATCCTGAAGAAATAAATACATATGTATGCTACCAGCAAGTTTAAAACCAAAAAGCATTTCATAATATGCACTTTGTAACATATACTCAAAGGCACATAAAGAACAACAGCACAAACTCTCGTTAATTAAAGCCATAAGGATACAACACAACAGTAAAAAACAAACCAAACAAAAATATTTCCAAATGTCTTATTGTAGAATTTTTAATATTACTATTTTATTTAGATTTCTCTCTTTACCACAAGTACAGCTTATTAAACAACTAAGTTGTTTTCATAAGAAGTTTGAAATATGTTTTTACTGCATATTTACAAGTTGGAAGAGATTAAAAACCCTTCCTGAGGAGACTGGTGATTTGTTCATGTTTTCAGTGATCACTATTTCTACTTAATCCATTTTATCAAACACAAATGAAGTGGTATTCTGATGTAAGTCTGAGTTAATAAGATTTACAAGAATCCAATTTACCAGGGATAATTTGTGTAACAACATAAACAGCTCACATCAGCAAGCACAGTTCTGCTTTACAGCTTTTGAAAAATGCAGTCTAGAATTCAGTATTTTTAATGCTCATTTTTTTTTAAACTGTAATAAAGTAGTTTTGTCAAAGATTCACTTTTGTTGTACTTGCATTAGGTTAAAAAAGCGATGAGCTTGTCTCATCACCAAAAACAATCTCAATAAAAGATTAGTAATTTTCCCACTAATGGTTAACAATATTTTCAGTTATAGAACGCAAGCACAGAAAATGAGCTAAACTAACATTCTTCGATCTATGGGATGACTGCCAGAATTGAAAGTTGTTTTAGCAGTCCTAAAATCTCTATGTGCTATCCTGTTACAAAAATACGGTCTTGGTGAGGTGGCAAGGCCATGCTAGCTCACTACAGTGCCTAAAAATTCAGTCCTACTAAAGTACACAAAGCTCTACAGCAAAAAATAACAATCCAAATCTACCAAAGTCTCCATCAAAAGGCCACTGAACGATTTAAGTCCAATTCCAAGCCTGTCCATTCTAAATAGAAGATTTATTTTCCTTTTTTTTTTTAAAGGCAGTATGATCACTTAGTATGTTCAAGGCACAGAGAACTTGGAATGTTTCATTGCCGGTGCATAGTTCAAAAGCAAATGCAACATCTGAATATGAGACATACTGGAGGCAACATTTACATGCAATATACAGCACTGTAAAGTTAGAGACTTATCAGACTACTTTGGCAGATACTATGAAATTATAATTACAAAGACTTAAAAAGTTACAGTTAAGGACTGTGTGGGAAAAAGTAAGATTTACTTGGAAAAGTTTGTGCAAATTATTGCCAAAAGTTTATCACTCTTCGATCTCTTCCCACCTCAATTTGAGAAGCAAAGTAACCCTTTTGAGTCAGCTGTTGAATGAAAGAATCTAGAAACTGCTGTCCTAAACATATACAATGAAAGGTGTGTGTGTGTGGGGAAATCAGTAAATGTCTTAACATTAATTCAAAGTGGAACTGCTAAGCCCACTTTCACAAACAGCCCCTTCTGAGTTTCAGTGCTAACAAGGTCCATAACTGGAATGCTTTTCCTCTGTGTAGTTGATCTTAGAGCTCCCACAAAAAGTTGTATTCTTGGCTTTCTAGAAAGTCAACTCTGTGCCTTTACAAAATCTTTTCTTGCATGCTGTGATGCAAGAGGCTAGTTTCTGTGTTTGCTTTGATGTCTCTTGAATCTCAGCACGAGTGTCTCAGTCTTAGCACTAGATGGCACTTGGGTTTTAGGTACTACCCAACTTAAAGCCACTGACATTTGCAGGCTCAATAAATGTTGCTTACAGAACAAATTGTAATTGTAGTGTTATTATCAGGACTGGCTTAATCTGACACAATGGATAACTACTGGATGGGCATGGCAGAAATAAATTAAATCCACATTGATTAAAATTACAAGTCCATCTAAGGACCAAAACTAAAGAGCTGAGTTGACTTTTCAACAGTAAAACTCTGAAATTTCTGTGTAAACCAGTGAGATCATACAGGCATAATTCCCACCATCAGTTTTTCTAAAACATTGCTATCAAAAAACCTTGCTGAACCGTTCAATGAAAGCAAGTCTCCACAACTTTAAAGGTCTGTCTGTAGCATAAATGATAAAAGAAGGGCTGGTTGGGGATGTGAAGGTCTGGGGCAGCCTTAGCTGCAGCAACCATGAAATGGTGGAGTTCAGGATCTTGTGAGGAGGAAGCAGGGCAAAAATAGGATCCCAACCTTGGATCTCAGGAGATCAAACTTTGGCCTCTTCAGGAACATATTTGGAGGAACCCCATGGGTTAGGGCCCTAGAAGGAAGGAAGGTCCACGAGAGCTGGTCAATATTCAAGCATCACTTCCTCCAAGCTCAATATCAACATATCCTTATGAGCAAGAAGGCAAGCAAAGGGGGCAGGAGATTTGCATGGATGAGCAAGGGGTAAATCTCAAACAAAAGAAGGAATTACACAGCATGTGGAAAAAGGGAAAGGCCACTTGGGAGGAATATAGGGACACTGTCAGAGTATACAGGGATTCAGTGAAGAAGGCCAAGAACCACTTGGAATTAAATCTTGCAAGGGATGTCAAAGACAACAAGAAAGGCTTCTTCAAATATATCAATAGCAAAAGGAAGACTAGCAAAAATCTGGGACCTGGGTGATGGCACAGAGCACACCCTCAGCAAGCTTGCTGATGACCCAAAGCTGTGAGGAGTGGCTGATTCCCCAGAAGGCCATGCTGCCATTCAGGAGGATCCCCACAGGCTGGAGGGCTCTGAGGTGAGGAACCTCATGAAGTTCAACAAGGGCACGTGCAGGGCCCTGCACCTAGGGAGGAATAATGCAAGTCACAGCTAAAGAAAAAAAAAAAAAAAACTTCACTGGAAAAGTTGCAGTACTTTCTCTTTCACTCCTTCTGAAGAGATGAACATTGCTAAATCAAAATTGACAGTTTGCAATATTTCCCTAAATTTATAAGGGAAAACCTCAGAGACATTTTCAAGCATTCAATCTTTTCAATTTTGTCAGGTACAATATTTTTAAGACAAGGTGATTTGTTTTCCTACTGCACATATATACTAGATAATGTGCACAGAATTTTGTTATTTAATAAGGACATAACGCACATTAGCATAAACGCACTGCATGCAAATCTTTGTAACTAAAACAGATGCCTGGGTTAAGCTAACTGCTCACTATATACAAGAATGAAAGGAGTGAAGAAGGAAGAAGTCATGTTTTAAACCAAGAAAGCAAGTGCAAGAAAATAGAAACTTTCTAAAAGCAAGAGCTACTTTCACCTAAGTTAAAACCCAGTATTTATACACAGGAATACTTAGACTTATGAAATACACACCACTTACAACTTCACAATGACATGTTGTATGGCTCACCCTTTGTTCTAAACAGGAAGCCAATAGCCCAAACCGGTATTTGAACATTACATTTTAATATAAGAGAGTAGAGGTAAACATTTAAGTTCTCATTCACTTTTAATCATACTTGTAATACTTGCCATTGAATCTTACTTAAGACACAAGCAGAATACACTAATTAATTTATTGCAGTAGATGAGCCAAGTGACAGATCCTTGCAGACTGTATCATACATTTTTCTGTCCCAATTCTATTTTTTGCTGTGCCTACTGTGCTTTCAGACTGTTTACATTACCCACCTCCTGAAGGTGCATTCAGGTGCCAGTGACTAGAAGCTTCTCCATATAGTTCATAGTAAATGCCTTTTAATGCTATATGTAAACATTTCCTGTATTTCTGCATATTCTCATCATACAGTACTATGGGAATGTTCTAAAGACCCTTTGCTCATCAGTTGTTGTCAATTAAAACAGTCAGACTCAAGTGCTCCACCACTTTAAACTTTGTTCTACTTCATATTTCCAGGCTTGCTCAGTATCTCTTGATCCCTATGCAACAAGCTCACATTTTTATCAGCACTGTCATATCCTTGTAGGAATAACCAGCACAGAATAACCACCCAACTTGTAAATGTGGGTCAACCAACTCCATAAAAATCAAACCTACACCTCCCAGGCTGCAGATGTGCTAGAAGTCAGTAATTACAGGTTGCTGAAGCCTAGCCCCATTTGTACTACCGTTTCACTACTGAAATTGACTGCAAGCCAAATTCCTTGTTTCACAAAACTACAGGTGCATTTCTATTGGCATTCTTGGAAGACAAAGGCACAGCGATAAGTGATGCTAAGAGTCACAGATACATTTAACATGCTTAAAATCACTGATAAAAGCCCTGGAATAATCAGGGTTAAAAATCAGAAGAGAAGAGTTAGTATCTGCAAGGAGACTGACATAGCACTCTCAGGTCTATTGGTGATGTTTAAGCCCATTTTCATGATTTTCCTCAGTGAAAGCCCTTAAAAAGGCACAGCAGTTTGACTTCATAAATTACTGGGAACAGCAACATTAAAAGGAAGCATTTACCAGAATATCCAAAAAACTTAACATAACTACACCCCTTGTCAAGTAAGGGATAAAACACAGTACACATAATAACCAAAAATTTATTTGAATCACATAAAAGTTACAAACAAGTTATATGTATATGCTACAGAAAATATTCCAGACTAAGCACAATGTAAGCCAGAGAACGTTAAGAACTGTTCCAGTGAGATAACAGCAGCTTTTAGAAAACATATCAGAGCTAGCTGTGCACTGAAAACACTGCCATAATTCTTAAAATATGATAAAAGACTACCAGATTCAATGTGGTAACAACCATGTTTGTATTTAAAGCATTTCCCTCTTAGTCGAACGGCACTAAATGGGAAAACAGCAAAATGATTCCAAGATGCCTAAGAAAGTGGCTTTGTTGCTATGACAGACTAACGGCATTACTTTGACAGTACGGACTACAGGAGTCAGGGAGGCTTTTACCAAACCACCTCAGAAACACTACTCTTGTCAAGAACTAAAGTAAGCACAGATGATTAGCATGGTTGCCAATAGCAAAGAAGAATATTAATTAAAAAAAGACAGAAGTTTTCACTAAGGACGGCATACACCATGACAAACATCTATAGTTATATTCTAGGCAGTAAAACAAAGAGTTTTAAATGCAAGGAAGTATAAGGAGAGCAACTGCAGATTGTTTTTTATTTTTGCCTTTTAAACAAACTATCAGCACATCAGGTCCACTGGCAACTTTCACTTTGGATCCAATCACTTCACACAGATCCACATTTGTTTTCAACAGGTATAGCAAAACAGAGGACTGCTTGAAGACTGGCAGATAGTGCTGAGATTCTTGCCTTTCAAAAGGAGAACTATCTTTCAACAGAAGTTATTGTCAATGACCTCTATAACAGGCTCCATGCTTACGTGGTGTATCATAACACTTCTGCACAAACACAAGGCTTAAATACTTGAGACGTTAACATGACCATCAATTACCAAATTACACACAGATAATGATTTACCATCTGGTGGACTGTTCTCTCACAACTCTCACAAGTCATGGCATACTTTACTGAAGTAGTTTACCATGTATTGAGCTTTTTTCTGTTTCAAATTAACACATAAGGATACAAAAAAAAATAACTTCATTATTTTAATACAACTTCTTCCTTACCTCTTTATCGTGGAGGGCAGTGTTTTTGAAGCAACATTTGAAAGAGGTAATTAATGCCAGCACTTAAGTTCTTTAAAACCTCTGTAAAAATAGCTTTGTCTTACCATGGCTGTGGGCAATTGCTGGGCTGAGAGATGGTTGGAGTAACTCTTTGGTTGGAGTAAAATAAGCTTCTTTTCCCTGGCGCTGGCTCATTTTTCCCGGAGTTAAAAGCTGTGATTCATCGCTGTTTGTTACGACTGCTGAAATACAAAATGGATGCTCAATGTTATGTACTTTTGCATAGTTTCTATTAACAAGTTCACTGCTATTTATGGCACTGGTATTCAAATGCTAACTTGAAAAATTATTTCTAGAAAATGAGGATTTCAAACCAGAGATTTGCTTCAGAGAGAATGGCAGAAAGGAGCCAGAAAGATTGGTCTAAGACGTGAGTCAGAAGATGAAAACAAAAACTACTGTGTGTAGGAAAACTGCATGCTGCTACATGCAGTACAGAACATCACAGACACTGCACTGCGCTGTAACTTCTGAAATCCTGCTTTCTTTGCCACTTTTTGGGCTTGGTTTAACTAGTCACAAGACAGCCAACCCAGGAAACAACAGATCAAGATGTACCACCATTCCAGAAAACTAAAATGAATGTATACATGCACATCAAAGAAACATGTCTTATCATCAACATGTAGAGACTGTAGATCATGTAGAGACTATCTCAAGGGAAAGATTTACATCAGAAGAGCTTCTCTCCTTGAACCTTATCAGTCTGAAAAAGACTTGATTTCTTCTAGCTATTTGTAAGATCCACCTGTACAGCCATCCTGCTTATGATGTTTGTATTGATCCTTAAGCTGCACACAACAGAGCTGTAACCTTTTTGAAAGTGGAATAATGACTGACTCAGTAACATCTGTCCTGTGGACGTAGAAATACTGGCAAAAAAAGATTAGAAGGAAAACAGAAGATGCTTACTAAAAACAGTCTGCCTAAAAGATTGTAAGTTTTAATGCTACTCACTTCAAGAGTTCTCAAGCTTTCCTCAAAAGAGTTTTAAAAGTTTAACAGAAGATTGAGTTAAAACAAAGTTCAGTTTTTTAGACGGAATCCACAGATACAGAGACCTTCTTCTTAGCTTCATTACTACTATTATTACAGTATCTGAAACATGTTTTTAAGCAACATCTAGAATAAACACAAGGTAGTATGATGAATGCAAGGATGCCAGGATACCCACCTGCACTATTTTTCGATATCAGATAAACCATCTAAAGCTCCACTCTGGACAAACTATACCATAAGCAGAAGGTTGCTTAGGAGAAGTAAGAACGGAGATAAGCGAGGCAAAAAGCTCATTTTCCTAGCTCCGAGTTCAAATTTGTCAGTGACAGAAAGTCAATACTTCAAAAGTGGCTGGCATTGTGCTTCTTGTAGTACCAAATTAGATTTTTATTTTCCCACTATGTACTACAAGTTAAAGGAGGGAGGGTAGAGGTAGGGAGCATATTTCTAACTTTTGGGAAGGACTGCACCACACAAGAGCTAGTGTTCAAAATTAAAAAAAAAAATAATAAAATGGGGAGGCTAAAAAGTGTCTGTTTCACAGACTAATACAAAACCGATCCCTGCCAGGGACTGAGCTACACTCACTTGTTTTAAAAGCGTTTAGGATGCATTGAAGTTGCATCAAGTTAGCTGAAAGCTGCTTTTGGAAAGCCACCAGCCCTCTAACTGCATCAGAACCGCCTTTCCCTGCCCAACAGGACGGGGTTTCATGGCATGGCAGCAGCAGCAGGCAGTGCCCCGCAGGCGGCCGCTCCGCAGCATGGACAATACTTTCTCAAGTGACCCTTACAGAAGGATCCATTCTGAACAAGCAAAGTGCAATATTACTAACTTTTTAACCTTTAAACTTCAGAAATTGTGAAGATGTAATCATTTCTCAGACAGTATTTGCCAGTAATTTAGTGGAAGCAACCTCTACACAAGTTCTCCAAACTCATGAACTGAACTCAGTGATGTTAGCTCAATAACATCCGTAAGGGTTGCAAGATTGAAATTCCCTATTAAACTCATGCTCCTTCCTCAGTCTGCAGACTCAGTTGGGGTCTTGCAAAGACTTCTAGCAGTGCTGGAAACGTTCCTTCCCTACCAAGAACAGGTTATCTATCACCCAGCGTATAATATCTTGTGGCTGAATTTCTTAAATCAAGTGGGCTTTTTCAAAATTCAATCTGTAAAGCTGACGAATGAAGAGCAGGAGAGTTTTAAAGTTTCTTTTTTTATATAGAAAACATTATAAAAGTGTTAAACAAATGGAAATAGATCAGTTAAAAACATAAATGTCTGCACATCTGCGCTGTAGCAGCCACCAGGAAGTTGTCCCCCTACTTCCAGATGCCTCATCCCAATGCTCCAAAACATTTGCTTTATGGTGAGGGGGAAGACAAGGGCAAGCAGAACACAGAATCATTTAGATTGGAAAAGTCGTTTGAGATCATCAAGTCCAACCATTCATCTAACACTACAAGTGCACCACTAAACCATGTCCCAAGTAACACAGTGGTTTCTGTGAGTATGAAGTATGGACTATGAAACAATGAATACCTTTACTAAGGAGCTTTCATCTTTTTCTTCTACAAAAGACTGATTAATTCTATGATTTTTAAAGATGCCAGCATAATCACAAATGCACAATCAGTAAGACGTTCAGATGGTTGGCAATCTACATAAAGATACACCTTAAGCATCTTTTGGCAGGAGCTCTGGAACATTAGAAGACGGAAACAAAGAAAGCTGTTTAAAGGAAAAAGTAATTGGGAAGGAGCGAGGAGGAGAAGTTATGCTAGTAATGAACCTGAGTTTTTAAGATGTCATTAAATCAAACACCTACCACTTGGAAGCAGATCTTTTATTTAAGAGAACAGATTTAATTACTACATATTAATAGATAACAGCAATTTGGAGAGGCTCTTTGGCTGCTGTTTATAGCTTCTGATGGATTGATTTTATGAACGCTATAAAAATTTATGGCACATACTTAAATTATCCATTTGCTGACTATGCTCGATGGTGCTGTAGCTAATTTTTAACTCACTTGAAGCAAAAAATGATTTTTATCTGGGAATTTCAGTACATTCACAGAAAAAACCCAAGCAGTTTCCCTCTCTGAAAGAGAGCAATGGTGATTTATAGTAGCAGCCTTGCTCACTTGTGAAATAAAAGTTAAACTTGAACGAATAAATGATGCTCCTAGTCAAACACGTTTTGCTTCTCATTTGCAAAAATACCAAACAAACTTACTGTTTAAACTTGTGCGTCCACAGGTACCTGTAGTGAAATCTCAGCGAACTAATCAAATGCTGTATGCCTCAAAAACCTCACTTGGTTTTTGACTAATCTTCAAAGCACTCACACTTTCCAGTGAGCGAGGTCTTAGCTTCTTGATCATAACAGTAGGTCTTTGTGACATGGACAACATATGACATGATTTTTCTAATGTTTCTGGGGAATATCGCACTTAAATCTTAGGTTTCACGTGCCATCTTTGCAAATTGAAAGATGATTTAGTAGGTACACGCTTAACATGTGCAACAAAACCTACAACAGCATTGCCAACCATTCCTTCCACTCGGTGGCCTCCAAGTGGTTATGTACTTTTCGGATTTAGCTCAGGCTTCAGGGCGCTCATCCAAGAGAGTGATGATCTCAGTTCATCCCATCCTTTACCTGAGTGGGTTTAAAATCATGCCTTCTATCTCCCTGAAGCTGAGCAGAGTGCTATTTTAAGGAAGAAACATCAAGTAGTAAACATCAAAGCCCCTTTGCGAATCTCCGGAGGGCACATTTGAATACCAACAGAACAATTAGAGTTGATAATTCATACTTCGCTCTATTTCTTACTACTAGCCATCAAATTAGTAATTATAGTTTGTCAGTAAGACTTATGCATCAGAAGAAACACAAATTGAGGTCGTTACAGCCAATTTATTTCATCAGATGAAGTTATGGAAAAAAAATCTCTGAAGTGGCAGACTCCCAATTTTTCCACTCCTTAACGAGCATGTTAACGAGCCTACCCACTTGAAAACCGCACAAGGACGTGAAGATACAGGAAAAGGTTTATTAAAATTCAGTTCTGCGTTCCTTTTGACTGCCTTTAACTTAAGTGGGGCAAGATCAGCCCCACTTACAGAAAAGCAGGAAAGTGAGAAGTTGGTAAATTAGAAGTATTATTTGGGTAGCTGTTTTTAGCAGTTAGCTTTTAAATAATCTGCTTTCAGGAACCTTCCAGCAGCTAGTATGGTTACTTTTTTTTCATCAAAACAACTTGAAAAAGAACATCAGGACCTGGGAAAAAAAGGTTTCAGGAATTCCATGCATGAACATGGGTACACTCAAGTAACTGCCAGCTTTTCAGATTGCGTATTTATATAGCACAGCTGTCTAGTATTTTTTCACAGAATCACAGAACGGTTGAGGTTGGAAGGGACTTCTGGAGGCCATCTGGTCCAACCCCCCTGATTAAGCAGGGACACCTACAGCAGGCTGCCCATTTTTACATTAGATTGTGAGCTTTTTTGCAATAAAAGTCTGTGAGACTTCTTGTACCTCCTATCTACAGCCCACAAGAAGAAACAGAACCTAGCAATGCCATCAGCTGTACCAACAATTCACTGAAGAGGCCAACAGCAGCCTTGAGATTAATCTGCAAGATAGCATTAAAAACCTCAAATAAGTTTGATTTGTACGTCTATTATAACAGAAAGGGGCAGGACGGATTAATGTGAATAAAAAGAATGTTTGAGTGCTAATGGAAAGAACTCTTTCCATTAGAAAATCTTATCATTTCAATGATGAAATACCATTTTTGTATTAAAAGTGTGTCTCATCAAAAATTGATCTTCAGAAAGAGTAAAGCTCTAACTGGTACAGGGTAACTGAACAGCCCACAAAGACTGTTGAAGACCATGACTTCTGCACAGGCTTCTCATGAAGGAGAAAATTTTGCCTGCACTTTTCCCTTCCTCACATAAGCAAAATCTAAATCCCAGGCAAAATTATTCTGCCAGTCATATGATTACACGAGCCCACATTACTTGAACTTTGACTGCATGTACATACAGCTGACGTTTTCCCTTCCAAAACACCAGAGAACATCTTTGAGTATTACAGCATACGCACCTGTTGATTTCTGATGATGTAAATTTATTGAAATTAAGTGAACCAGACAGTGCTATACATACAGGCAAGCTCAAAATTAAGTTATTTCTGAAGGACTGTTTCCATGTCTTTATTATCTACATTACAGTAACATTTGAGGCATTTCTTTTCAACAGAAGATTTTCACTGTATTCCAGCTTCTCAATTTGAATACAGAAAACCAAATATTTAGCCCAGTGGCCTACTTACAAAGAAATATGTTAGTTATTACGAACCTGTGTCCAAAATGTTGTAGTAAGGGGGAGTTCACTTACTTGATGGTCCATGAGAGTCTCTGTTATCCCCATGATGCTGCGTACACATACAATTGAAGAACAGCAAACAAAAACATCCAGGCCAGGAAGAAGCAAGTGCACAAAAGCAGCAGCAGCGGGAAAGAAGAAGGACAATGAAAACAGTGTTAGTTCATGACTAAAATACAACATGCACCTCAATACCAAAGACAAGACCTCAAGAGACTTCGCAGTTCAGGAAAGTCGAAGCAACAAAACTGACAAATACACTAATAAAGAAGCCAGCATCAGAAGCCATCGTCGTATATGGTTAGTGAACAGCAACTGCCCCGGCTGCTAATTCAGAGAGGAACCTCTCAGCATTCCTAAGGCTTGATACATAACCTATCCTAAGAAATTTTTAGCTGAAAAGTTTTCAGAAGACTAGAGCTCCAAAGAAAGTTGAAATAACACAAGATTCATTTCCAAAACCGCTCCACTTTCAGCCAAGTGTTTTGGAAATACAAAATATTTTCAGTGATCATTAATATTCAAATAAGCACTGAGGCCGTATCAAAGCCTCACGGGTTTGGCACGCAAACATGAACTTAGAAGCCACAGAATCAGTTCAACAAAAAACAATGGTAACATTTTAAATTGTTTAGGATGCAAGAGAAGCAATGCAATTTTAAATTTAAGAGAACATTTTGTATCAAAGTATTTCTAAAGAATTGACGTGTATAAAAATAATTACTGCCCTCCCATTGAAATGCATCAAATATAGGCACTATAGGAGAAGAATTGCATAGTTACAGCTTGCACTTCTTTCTGTCATTTAAGTTGGAATATTTTATAAATCACTATTGTACACGGGTAAGGTAAGTTCCACCCGTCTCCAAAGGTTTACTACGTTTGAGACACACAAATAACAAAAATAAATAAATTAAAAAAAAAAACAGGAGAAACCAAGCATACTGATCGGCATGAACAGACATTTCCTCCTTAAAAAAATCAAATAAAAAATCCAAACATGCTGTATTGTCTATACATCAAACAAAAGCCTTCTGTTACATTTCCATAAAAGAGAGAAATCCTTGCCCAGCTTTAAATAGTACCCAATCTTGGCTATTATCAGGACTAAACAAGAGGAAACCTGAAAAAAAATCTTAGCAAGCAGAAGTCTCGTCTTACACTCGTGATCTTAAAACATGGATTTTTAGCCCTCACAGCTGCCTGGCGAATTAAATTGTTATTGCAATGTGTAAATGTAAAATCTTGCAACAAGAATTCTGGAACAGCAGTACAAATCAGAGGGAAGATGAGGGAACCCTTCTTTCATAATTTTGTACTTCGTGGAAAAGGACGTGATTGAAGAAGAGAAGCTGAAATAAAGTGCACTTGGTAAACAACCTCCTGCCTATTGCCAGAGACTCTGGGTCAGAGGGAAGCTACTAATGGAACTCATGAACTCACCAGACAGGGTTAGACACTAGTGTATTATTATTTTTTTTTTAATGTATGGTACTAACATATTGCAGACTATGAGAAAATTTCTGTTTGACCTGAATGTATTGCCCTATGCTGTCTTAGCTTGAAGGCAAAGACTGACAAGAGCAAGGAAAAAGAGTCTGCAATAACTGCAGAAATCCAGCAAGTGACCGAAGGGCTGGGAACACCAATGCTCAGCACTGGTCTGCTTTACTTCAAACCACAAGTTGGAAAGCAAGAAGAGAGAAGTGGAAAAATAAATTATTAACAGACACACAGATGAGAAGTTTCTGATACTCAGACAGCATGTTCGCTATCGGGGCATACTTACATGTTGAAGAAACACAGTGAAGAAGCAGCAGGCTCTGTCTCACTGCTTGCCTCTCAAGAAGTCTTGACCAAGATACAACATGACACCATAGAGCAGGGCAACTGGTCACCCGAGATGATGCAGGGACTTTTATGTAAATATTTTAGCATTGCATGGGTAATCCTATGCACTGGTACAAACAGCTCCCAGGCCGGGGACTGAAACACAAGCCTGTCTAACTCTGTCCCTGATCTCCCCCAATAAATATTCTGTTTACACATCAAACTGTATTCCTGGATGGTCACAGTCCCTTTCATTAGAAAGATTTGGTCCTGTGCATTTACCTAAAAACCAGCAGAATAGATATTTGAGTATGATGCAAAACATTAAAATACTGAAATAAAATTATTTAAAAACAAATGACCTCTTTGTTTTCCAATAGCCTACTGCACCTCAACCATCTGCAATTCATATCACTGCCATGAGGAATTCAACCCCCCAAGGAAACAAAAGGGATCATTTCACTACCTCGGTGTTTGCTCTGAAAATAATGCATTCAGGGCTTTCCTGTTCATCATCTCCCACAACTCTTATTTTAAATATACAGAATTAAGAGAAATAAATATATACTTATTCCCAGAGACACAATCCGCCTGTATTTTCACATTTACTTAACTGATAGCAAACTTCAATTATAGAGCAAGTCCTCTGGCAACGGAGGTTCTCAACATTAAATGATTTAGTTAGCTTCTGCTGAGGCATATTCAATTTAAAATGTTTCTACCAAAACATATAATGCCTAGCCCTCCGTCCAGTAACATTATAAATACGTAAGACTACAGAATAAGAACAGCAACATAAACCACCACATTAAACAGCAGTAATATTTCTGTTTTCACAAAAAAGCTGCTCTGTGCTTTAGAAAAACATAATTTTTAGACTTCCATTTCTCAGGGATAAAGCTCATAAGAACTGCTACTAAACCTAAAATCACATCTGCCAACTTGTCCTCTAGAACAAAATCCTTGTCCTTTTGAAGATTAGGGCAAAAGCAAAAACATTATGTCATGCTAGCATGTCTCAACCTCACACGATAGAAGATAAATTTGTTTATTAGACTCACAATCTAAACCTACAACTAAATTCTTAATAGAATTTTAATGCACATTCTAAAGCCATGTTAGAGTTTCTATACCCTGCTGAAGATAGACTTTTCCAGGGAGCACTCTTTACTACATATAAATCATTCAAGATTAATCATGTCACATTTAAACTCAGGACCACTAAGCCAGCCTTCAAAGCTTATAATAAAAAAGGGCCAATAAGCCAGCCTTGAAAGCTTATAACAACAACAAAAAAAAAGGCCAGTATTCCATGCTTCAAGGAAAAAAAAAGGTACTTTTATGTCTGTTGATGTATTTAAATAACAAGGACTGACTGTACAAGTTTATACCAAAGGCAACTCATTTATATAAAATACCTCTTGGTAAAGTTAGTCAACTAGAAAGTCTTTTAAAATAATCTAGAGAAAAAAAATGGATTACAACAAATACTCCCATGATATGTTCTGTATTTTGTGCCAATTAGGCTTGTTCAAATCATATTAGTATTTTATAGAAAAATAGTCAAAAGCTGTTTTCAAACAAGAAGTTAAACCAAAGTATCTAGAGCATTTTGCACTACCTTAGTAGTGTCAAGACTGTGATTAAAAGTTTGTTGAGCTGTCCTAACATTTGTGTTCAGATACAGTATATTTCAACCTAACCACTTAGGATAAGCAATCCATATAAAACTTTTTTCCCTAGGTTAGATTCTGGAAAGAGAAGTCCACAATATTGAGTTCTGTGATCCCAGGTACCTCCTATAAATGCTCCAAAGGATTTAAATTGTGTAGCAAGATGATGATCAGTGTTCTCTGTGCATGTTCGCAGTTCAAGTATTTCATGAATTGGACAAACGGAACTTGAAAAAATAGGTATCAACAGATACGAGCTAAAAATCTGGAATGCTGAACAATCCCAAAATCTTAAGGATAAATCTGATTTGTGACTAAGGTAAAAAACTTGAATTTTTTAGTAAAAAATAAGTATGTATTTCAGAGGTACCCTAGACAAAGAAAAAAAGGCATGAAACTGACCAGCTCATCAAATGCAACTAAGCATGGTTTAAATTGTGAACTACACCTTTAAATCCTTTAAAAATATCTTCACTAAGAACTTACTCAGAAGTCCTTTCTGTGATTAATTACTAGTTCTGCACTAGACCCTATGTGTTCCCCAGTGCTGTAAATCATTAGTGGGTATGAAAGCAGAGGAAGCAAGAATTAACCTAAACCTAAACATTTAGAATGCTTCCATATAATGCAGCTTGTGGAAATAATAAGTTCATAAATAATTTTGACAATGTGATGATTAAGTGTCACTGTACCCATGATCTTTTCCTGGTTTATAACTTGTGCTTCGAAAGAGAGCTGGTAGTTTTGCTACTTCATAAAGTTTATAATATGCACAGATTACCAACTTTTACACATGAAATCATCCTAAGAATATACAGTTACCACTCTTCCTGCCTTTTCTGCCCTTTATTCCACCAAGAAATACATTATTGTCTCTTTGCCCACAGCCAGTAACTAGTAAAATGCTGAGTAGTGAGACTGCCAGGCATATCTTTTTCTTTTGGGACTCAGAGGCTCCAAGCATCAAATCCAAGAACCAAATGCTTCTTGACATCCAGCCCTCTTACCATAAGAATCTATCAAATTATAGTTGATACAACATGATGTTCCAAGTGTATTTACCAGAAAAGCAGCAATTCAAACAGAAACAATTCAAGCTGTTTAACCTTTCTCCCCATAAAACCATCCTTGCCTTCATTTGAAGACATGATGCTACAGTTAAGGTACTCACTGAATTTCTGTCCAGTTCCCCATCAACCAGAACGGTCTCCATACTGAAAGCGCGTGTTGTCTCTCTCTCCTTCAGTTACACGTCTTCCATCCTGATACTCAATATCCTGAAGGGAAAATAAAATAAATAAATGAATAAGTCATTTCCAGTGGCTGAAATCCATTGGAAATTTTCACTTTTGTAATCTCTCAAGAGTATAAAGAGTTTCCTATGGTACGTTATGGTTCCCTACAAAATGCACTCACCAGCCCATAAAACTCAGCCTTTTAGGAATGAAGGGAGAGAATAACTTCCCATAAAATGGCCAAAACAAAAGCTATTCCACACATACTCACAGAGGCAAGCCTTTACACTTGCATCAAATGAGGAACAGTTATGCCAGAAAAACGTAAGCAAAAAAAAGGGGGAGTTTTTCCCATCTTTTTTCCTTGGTTCAAGACTCCGGCAGCAGCACACCACTCCTGGCTTGTAGACACAAGCACACGCACACGAGCTGTTTGGGTACATAACAGCCCCTCTGGAAGAGCAGGAACGCAGAACTTCTTAACTGAGCTTCTGAAACAGTCCCTTTTTGATTTGCAGGGCCACAACAGAGAAATTACAATATCCATGCCAAACAGCACCCTCTGTGGCACTTCTGGACATTCGGCTTATGGTCACCACTGGCAGCTGGAAAGCAATGCCTCATTCTCTAGACGCTTCCTATTTGCTTTTCTGATAGAGAATGGAAGCTGTAAGAAGCCTTAGTACTCACATCGCATTTAAAGTCACCGGTGAGACAAGAAGAACCCACTGGTTTAAATGTTCTTCCCACCCTAGATTTGTTCTTGTATTATGTGAAGTATATCAGAATTAAAAATCCCTTATGATGAACAGGTAGAATGAATGTATCACAGCAAGCTGAAGCCCTAAGTTACCAGAACTTGTACCACCAAAACACAAAAGGAAGCGTTAATTTTTTAAACCAAAAAGACATAGCATGGCGTAGTGCTAAAGAAATTGCAAAGGTTAGCGTTCCCTACGACGCAGTTAGAAGCAGCAAAGAGGACCGTACTCAGGTACCCGATTAATTCCTGAGATGACACATAGCTGGGAAGTATATGCCTAGATGCTTTCATTTAAATTAGAAACAAGATGAATTTGAAGGGAGATTATTATGAGCCATTAATTCACGTTGCTAAAGCAGAAGCTAACATTACCACAGGAAGAGCAATTCCTCGCAGCAGCTTTATTTCCAGGAGCAGCAGGCACAGCGAGGCGCATCTTCCATGCTAGCAGAGGGGACGCAGACCACCAAGGCACGATTGTTTCATGTCTCTTGGAGGCGGCTCCTTCTCATCTCTTCACCTCCACACCCATTTTAGGCCCTATTATTAGCAGGCTATTCAGCAACACCAGGACGGCTGCAGACACGTTCAATTTACGGAAACACCAAGCTCTCTTTAAACAGGATGAAACACGAGTGGCACTGCAAACAGATGTATACACTGATATCTAAAGCAGTTAGCTGTTCTGTCACACGGACTTGCTACCGTGCCCAGTTATCCAAATAAACAGATCTTTCCTGATACAGGAACGTTCACCCTAAAGCTGTTTTCAACACATCTTTATTTTTAACAGGTATTCTTAATTTATGACTTTTACTGGTAACACTCCTGGTGTATTCTGGTCCTCTCTGTTCATGTAACTGCAGCCACTTCATCCTTCCTCGTGTCAGTCTCAAGGGCAGCATCGTGACAGGTACCTCAATGTCCAATTCTCAGCATTCGCTGTCTTTCATGGTCACCAGGAAGCTAACATCAGCAGAGCCCAGAACAATGCAGACGAGGTATCCAGAAGAGGAAGGGAGAAAATACCACCTGCTGACGTTTGAACAGACACCCAGAATAAAGCAGGTGCAGAAATGGTTAAGGACTGCATCCCCCCACATTGTTTCACTTATGAGAAGACCAGTGAGCTTGGCTTATTTTACTTGGCAAAATGAAGGCTGAAAGTGAACAATATTGCTGCTGAAAGATGCCAAAATAAACACCAAGGAAAGGAAAGGGATTGCTAACAAAAGGATATTGCCAGAAAGGACAAATAAGTATCAGCTTTGAGAATAAATTTATTTTGAAAATTAAAGACATAAGGAAAGGGAATTCATTTTTCAGCTGCAGCCAGGTCACCATGAGGGTGATTCCAACAGTAAGCAAGGTCTGTTCTACTTCAAGCAGAATCTTCTACTTCAGGCAGAATCACAGAATCACCTAGGTTGGAAGAGACCTCCAGGATCACCAAGTCCAACCTCTGACCTAACGCTAACAAGTCCCCCACTAAACCATACCCCTAAGCTCTACATCTAAACGCCTTTTACAGACCTCCAGGGATGGGGACTCAACCACTTCCCTGGGCAGCCCATTCCAATGCCTAACAACCCTTTTGGTAAAGAAGTTCTTCCTAATATCCAACCTAAACCTCCCCATGCACAACTTTAGCCCATTTGCCCCCCCAAAAAGAAGCACTCACACAACCCCTGAGAATCGGCAAGAGCTGTTTATTGCTGGGACACCTTGCAGGCAAGCCTGCGGAATGTCCGTGGTGTTTGGTGGCTCCAAGCTAATGCTTGCGATGGAGCCTGAGCAACAAGTAGGGGGCTCACCGGGCACTCCTGAGATGCTGTTGGCACTCTCGGATGGCAGAGCACAAAGACATGCCGCAGTAGTCCCAGGTCTGTTGTGGCAGAGGTGGATCCACTTCCATCGGTTCCTCGACATGTGGTGGATCCAGCACCATGGGCTCCATGGTGTTGGGCAGAAGGCTAAGCCAGTCCTTGCCCGGGACTGCCCAAATGGGATGTCTTCCATCAGGCATGTTTTCTGGCCAGGGTGCCAAACCAGGGGGTTGTCCAGTTCCTTGCGTCGGTCCCATGCCATTCTCGGCTTGGTTTTCATGCACCAGTCTGACTCTGCCCTTGGGTTTATGGCCATTACTGGGTCCCGCACTGTGTCCCGGACTATGGGCAAGCCTCTGCTCCCCGCCGCTGTCTCTCTGATGCTCCTGCCTTTGCCCCACGTCACCGTTGCTCCAATGGGAAGGCCCAGGCCCCCTGTCGCTGTGTGTGTGAGGGGCTGGCCTGTTCCCCGCATCGTTGCGGTGCCAACAGTACTGGCTATACCTGTCTGTGGGCTGGGCGCCAGAGGTCCCTTGGGCACTGGTGTCTGCAGTGCCACCGGCACTGTCCCTCCGCCCACGACATGTCTTCTGCTCAGGTGCACTCCCTGGTGCTTCACTGGACTGCATGGCTGTCCTCGCACACCAAGGAGGCCTGCTGCTCGCCTTGCTCTCCTAGTCTTCTTCCTGCCGCACCAGCTGGCAGTCAGAGGGCCTAGGTGCTCAGCAGTGGTGGGCCAGCTGCAGGGGGCCTGTTTTATAGGGCCCGCAGCAAAGGGGCAGTGGTGGCCACTGTGACCTCAGTGAGCCTCTGTGATGGCATGGCCCACATGTGGCCAAAGGCGGCTGTGTTGGGATCAGCCTGGAAGATGTCATCATATGGACAAGGAAGAGGGTTGGGGGGGCCGAGGGCCCCTTTTGTGGGGCTGGCTCCCCTGGCTTGCCAAAGAGGAGGGCTGCCCCTTGGCCACAGGGACTGCCCCACACCTCCCATCCTGTGCCCTGGGTTAATTTTTAACACTGTTTTTTAGGTAATTTCATTCTATTCTTTATGGAAAAGAACAGAAGCAAGGTGCATCTTCATCCCTAATTCCCAAGTGTGCTTTGTGCTCTGAGTGAATAATTTCTTCCTCACATCACATCTAATCTAAATCTCCCCTCCATTTGTTCAAAGCTGTTATTCCTGGTTCCATGGCTACACTCCCTGAGAGTCCCTCTCCAGCTTTCTTCTAGGCCACTTTTATAGGTAAGGTTAGGTGGCAAAAATGCAGGACCTAGCAAATTGCAGCCTTATCCACCTTGTTCCACACATTCCACATGACGTTTGAAAACACAACCCCAACATTAAATCACTACCTTTTTAGCTTTTGGGAGGCATTTATGATATGCCTTTTCTGTTCTGTCTGCATTCACCAATGTTGGCAATTTTGTTGTCTGCCTCACTGGTTGGTTTGGGGCTTTTACTTTACAGACGCTCAGAAGGGCACACAAACTGCAATCCTCTGAAGAGAAATATATGACGATGCCCCAGCTAATCATGCTTCTTTTATAAACAAGAGATACAAAAAGGCACTTAGAAAGGTGTTGCTCATTTTAAAGCAGCTGTATCCATCAGGTAAATCATGCCATAAAATAAGCTATTTCCAACTGTGACAATAACCTAGGGCGATTAGCTCAGAGGCGTATGTTTAAAGCTGAAGGGAGGTCCCACTTAGCACATGATCAAAAACCTGTCATGCTAACATCTGTATTGCATTCTCAGTATGTTTGTTTTCTGTTTCATCAGTGGACCAAGTTACTTGAATACTTGCAGACTGTATGATATAGGTGGGTTTTAGCTTTGTCCCTACGTGTTATCACCCACAGGCATCAGATACTCCCTTTGCACCATGCTGCTGTTTGTGATCTGTTGCAGCATCACAGCAAGCTCTCTTACACTCCAACATCACAGCACAAGTGTACGGCCTCATCTGTGACCTGCTGATGGGCTGCACTGAGGGCACGCTGAAATGGATACTGCGCGCTGCTCTGGCCTGTCCACGAGGGAAGCATTCTCCAGGGCTCTGGCCTCAAAACAGACCTGCTAATCTCTGTTGGATGCCTGCCTTCTTCCTTTAAGGCCTAGAGTAAGTCAATGCACTGAAAATGCCCAAGATGGGTATCAGCTAACAGTACACTAAATGTTGCTATGATGACACAGGTGTAATTATGCAATTTCAAAGATCAACAAGGCAACAAACACAGACAGGCACAGTAGCAGGAACCTAGTTGTTGTTTATGTTGGCATCAGGTACAGTGAAAAAAAAAAAAACCTAGATCCTTGCAGAGTCACAAGAGCACCTGAGAAATGCTGCTCCACAGGGAATCACCAAATCACTGGCGCTGGCAGGGCCCTCAGGAGCCCACCAGGCCCAACGCCAGCCCAAGCAGGGCCACCCAGAGCAGGCTGCCCAGGGCCACATCCAGGAGGCTTCTGAAGGTCTCCAAGGATCCTGTGCCAGTGCTCCATCACCCACACAAAGAAGTGCTTCCTGATGTTCAGATGGTACCTCCTGTGTTCCAGTTTGTGCCCACTGCCTCTTGTCCTGGCACTGGGGACCACTGAAAATAGCCCGGCTGTCCTCTTTGCACCCTCCCTGCAGGTATTTATGGACACTGATGAGAGACAGCGCCCAGGGCCTTCTCCTGCCCAGGCTGAACACGCCTCTGAGCCTTGCCTTGTAAGAAAGGTACTCCAGCCCCCTCAGCATCTTCACACCCCTTCACTGGACCCTCCCCAGTAACTCCATCTCCCTGCTGCCCTGAGGAGCCCCCAGGCAGACACAGAGCTCCAGGTGCAGCCTCGCCAGAGCTGAGTGGAGCGGCAGGATGCCCCCTGCCAGCTGCTGGCAGATCTCCTCCGTTGCAGCCCAGGGCACCGTTTGCTGCCTTTGCGCCAAGGGCATGGTGCTGGCTCACATTCAACGTGGTGTCCACCGGGACACCCTAGGTAAGCACTTCTCCGGTGTGGTTATCAGCACATTCAGTTCAGTAAGGTCCATAAGGAAGATTAAGACAGTACCCTTGAGAAAGGTAGAGGTGCTTCTAAAAAAAAAGAACAACATATTTCTTAAAAATTAAGAGCTAATAGGAATAGGACAGTGTTTAAGAGTGTCAAGAAAACCTAAGCCTTAAATCTAACTTGGGTAATCAAACCAAGGCTCTCAAGTAATCTCCATGTCATTCAGTCACACAACAGGGTGAAGGTTCACTGTGGTCCACACAGTGGGAGATGAGCAGTAACGCTGAGCTGTGAAGAGGCAGGTGCCCTCCATCTGAGGCTTCTGAATTCAGCGCATGCAGCAGAGGAAGAAACACAGCCGCCTGGCTGCAGCACAAGACCACATGCCACCTCTTTCAGCTCCTAAATCCACATACCCAGCATGGCCTGTTAACAAGCTACAGATCAGGCCAGGTTCTTGCACATGACACAATGTCACCACATGCCAGGGACTGCATGTTTGTTGAGAGCAGTTCTGAGAAAGCAGAAATTGAGATGAAGTTACTGGTAAAAATGGTGCCTGGACAACAGGGTCAGAAGATTGAGTAAAAGAGAATGTTAAAAAAATGCCCCTAAGTACATTATGGTTATGTCATGTTGTAAGCCAACAACACCCTTATGAAATGTTTCCTTCCACCCCAAATTTCATCACCTGCCTTCTCATTTCCTGAATAAACAGCTCACATGCAAAGAAAGCTGTTTCCTCTGTTTCTGTATTGCTGTTTTCAGACAGAACAAAACAGGAAGGGTGAAACACTTCAGAAAGACTTTTAAAAAAAAATCTCATCTAGAAACAACTCAGAAAGTAGAAGCACAGTCCTGATAGCTCAGCTATACTTTGAGAGCGATAGATGGCAACGAATGCCAAGAAAAATATACCAGGCTTCTGAAAAGCCACTGCAAACTTTAATAAATTACTATCTTAAACAGGTATCCCACAGGTAAACTTGTCCTGGTAAACAGACTGTACAGAGAAGTTGGTGAAAGTCACCTCCAGTTCTGAAAACCAACACCCTCTCAAATCTGAAGTACTCTGGAGCCCTTTTGTGCTTTACAGGGCAAAAGCTCCCCTAACTGTCCCAGTCTTCTGCAAGTTCGCTCCCAACAATCAAAGGAGATGTTGGTTTTAATGGTAAAAATTGATATTTCTTCACATAAGAAGCCTAGTTATCTGGAGTGTTAGTCTTGTTGCCTCCACAAACCAGTTTGTTCTAAGCTCCATCTAGCTTTTGAGCAGAAGAATGAGAGGCAGGAGAGAACACCTATGAAGCACCATCAAATATTCATAGGAATTGTTCTGCTTTGTTGTGATGATGTATGGGAGGAGAATTTAATCAAACCTTACATGGGCAAATCTAGCACTTTATTTTTACATTCCAAGATGCTGCAGTACCAACCACAAAATAACCAAGTGGATGCCAAACCGACCTCACCACAGATACACTTCTATCAAGGCTAGCGCTGTTTACACGAGGTTACATTGGTCAAGGACAGCCTTTGTTTGAAGAATACAAAGATGTGCTCAAAGTGGTCAGACACCTTTCAAACTGCTTTCCTTTCAGAACTCCACCCTGGGACTGAAGGGCACATTTGCTATTTGGCCTTGTGTTTCCCTTGCCCAAGGTGACAAACTAGAAAAGGTTTAACAGAGTCACACGATAAATTTAATTATTTTAATTTAAGGAATCCTGCCTTTCTTCTAACAGTGTTAGAAATTTCTTCGACAGCTGCCAAGGTGCTACTAATTCCACACACACCCCTAGCTAGTCAGCTCAGGTTCATCTCATTAGAGGCTTGCAGCAGAAGCCAAGATACTCCAATTAATACCGCCCTGCGCTGAGAGGAGAGGCCAGCCGGAGCTCCCTGCGGCTTACCTCTTATTTTGGCACCTGTACAAGGCTGCAGCACCACGGGTGAGGCTGAGACAACTGGTTCTCCAGACCTGCACACCTCTCTGCGGGCTCCCTCACCCACACCAGCCACACTGCTGTGTTTTATTTGAAACGAACACGTGCAGATCACTGAAACTGAGCTAGGGCAAGCCACCACGGCCATGCCAGGCCTGCAAGCAGGACGGCGGGTGCAGGACCACCGAGGGGCATCCTCGCAGCCCACCCCAGCCACAGCCACACCAGTTTGTGCGCGTGGGCTATGTTTCCAGCTATGGAGCCGCCGACAGGGCCTGCAGACTAGTACAGGAAACGAAAGGAGTCAAGCCATGGGAAAAGGAAAAGCAATGTTTTTGTTAAAGGCTTTTTCTGAAATGAAAAAGTAAGATAAGTCAGCAGAGATGTTTCCATAGACAAGATGGACAGGGGGCAGAACGTTTCCTTTAATTTCTGATGCCAAAGTGGAATCAGTTGCAGCTCCGATACACCGGGACAGATCCGAGTTTCCTCTGCGTGGAACTTTCCAAAACAAAATCCAACCTTGCTTCTCCGAAAAGGAACATTTTCCTCTTTTCCCCTTGGCAGACGTTACTGTCAGACACAGAGTCAAAGCATTAAAAAGGATAAAAGGGACACTTACTATTTCAAGCCTATGAAAAAGGTTTTAACCATACGCAGTAATAAGACCTAATCCATCATGCTGAAAAAGCCTCAATAAGGGGATACAGAAAGTCTGTTTAAATACCTCAAATGAAGCAGAACAATATCTTCAGTGATGAAACGCTCTTAAACATCTCGGTTACAATACACTCATAGATACAAAGTCTCACCAGTTTTCCAAGCAGCAGTTCTACTGGTTTTTTCATCTTTCCTTTGCACTGTCTATTTTGCTGCCTGTCAAAACTGAAAAGGATGACAAACTCATTTTAACTGTTCTTATAGTTTCAGCCCTGTCAAAAGTAAACATTATGTTTTATAAAAGCGGGGTGAGGGGGTGGGCACTTGGTCCCACACAGTGAGAAAAACCTCAAAATGTTACTTAGCTGACTCACTAACACCTGCCTAAGGAGAATTCAATGCTTTGAACTCTGAGTGTGCTGCCATCGAACTACATCCATTTAGAAATAACCCTGGGCTAAAGACTTCCAAAAGTCTAAGAATGGAAAAGGATTTTTTTTTTTCCATTAGTAAGCACTGTTAAGGAGTAACAATATAAAGAGAATAAAACAGACCATCCTTCCTTCCTCATGCAGAGCTACCAAAGACCTCTCAGTACAGAACTTGTTTAAACAACAGCTTAGTTTAACCAAAGCCAGAATTGAGATTATTTCACTGGCTCCTCCTCAAAAGGACCATGAACAAACAGACCTCCACGGGGTTCAGATAAGAGATCAACTATGATCCTAAATTCTTATCTGAGATGCATAAAACAGAAAATCAATGCAAGATGTAAGCCCTCTTTCATGCTTTTAAACGTAACACAGATGAACACATCTCAGGTGATCTGTGCTTACCGCACCACAGTTACATTGTGACCCGGAGGTTTTCATGAAATGAACATTCTGCAGGATTAGACGTGGTGGGAATTTCAAACAGGAACATAATGTTTATTTTCCAGTACAATTTAGTTTTCCGTATCTTAGCAGCAGTGGCTCTTCTTGATATTAAAATAGAGTTGGTGACATAAGAGATGGCCTTCACCTGGATTTCTTTAAGCTAGCGCTAGAAGGTAGTTCCCACAATTTCAAGATACAGGGTATCTGCGTTAGAATTTAAGAGCAAAAGGTCAGCGGAGCACACTGAAAAAGGAAAAACCCTAAAAGTTCTAACTTACAGTAACAGCAGTTTTAAACAAGTAGCAATAGCATGTGGCTTACCCATCCTGGTTTATTCAACAGACTTAGTCTAATTTAGATTTCCATTGTTTATGCCAAGTTTAGTGTTTTGTTTGTTTGCCTAATTAAAATTGGTTGATGCACCTAACTTCGGACTTTTTATGTGTCAGTCCTTTTCTATGTGCTTGCAATTCAGGATCTTTCATAGGGTTGCTTTGGTTTTGTTTCCCGTTTTATTATTATTATCTATTTTATTTAAGTTGTGAACATATATTTCAAATTCCCTATGTACAAATTTAGCAACGACTAGTGCTTTTGCTGCCAAACATTCAACCTTGTCTTTATGAAAGTACTTTTCTGAAGCTACTTTGGAAGTGCTTGTGGAATTTCAGACAGCTTTTAAGTTAACAGGATGAAAAACAGCAATTAAACAATACAACTTGGTCCACAGGAACTATCAAACACCGCGGCGTTCCAGCCTTCGTCAAGTGATCCTGCACTTATTTTTTGGACAAGTAACCTTCTCCTTCAGGGACCAGTGTAGAAGATTAAATTCCTTCAAACGGAGAAGTAAGTGTGTGCCATGGCTGGGACAACAGGGCTCTGCTCCTCTACAACCAGGGAACGGTCATAAGGTCACTTTACACTGCAGAACCAGAAAAACAAAGCCTTGACTCTTCCTTGGAAGTTCTTTGAAATGCTCCAAAGAAAACAAATAGAGCAAAAACCAGTGTCTTGTACAAAGGAAGAACTATTCCATTAATGCCCAAGGAATGCTGAATGGATAAAGGTATCTCTTCCCTCCCTCCCACCTGTCTACTCACGTACTGGGTATTCAGTTTGCCATAAAATGGATTAATGTGGTCATCAGAGAGCTCGAGCAGGTGATGTAAGGGAATGTTATCCTCTGAATGGCAGTCCCACAGGCTGTGTAACAGGAAGTTCTGAAACCTGCTTCCCCATCACCCTCCATCCCCTCAATAATCAGCTCATTGAGGGACATCAAAACACCAAGGTGCAGGTTTAGTTAAAAAAAAAAAAAAAAGGTATCTTTCCCTTCACAACATGGTCACCAAACCCAACAAGACATCTTATCAGTTTTTAATGGCATACTATAGTTTACTTTCATATATAAAATTGCACCCAATAGTGAGATAACATTATCTTAACTACCAAGATAATATTAGCTGAAAGCAATTTGAGACATGTCTCCCTGCCACAGCAGCTCAATACGCCCCCAAGCATCACGTTACACAGCAGATTCCCTTGAAGGCCACTCACACACGTATCTCACAGCCTGGCACCCAGGCAAAGAATAAAACCCTACCTCCCATTCTGCATTGTGCAAATGGATCTGAGCAGCGACGGCTCAGGTGCCAGAGCCGTAACAACAGACACATCCCTGACGTCCTCATGGTCACGCTTCCCTCTCCTTGGGCGCATATAGTGTCTGACACTTATTTTCAAACACAGCACTGACATGTCAGAAGAAGGAAACATGAAAATATCGGTTTAGATTTCCTGCAGAAGTAGCTAGGAGAATATCTGGAGCTTAGTTTCCAACTGAGAGTTATGCTATAAGGGACAACTGGAAAAATCTGGTGACCTGCATTTTTACTCCTTTACTGACTGAGAGCCCAGACTGAGTATTCAAAATCGGTGGTCAGAAATGCAAACCAGTGCATTTCAGCAGATACACTATACTTATAGCTAAAGGCTTTAAGTTTTAAAACCTCTGGGTTCTCTGAAAAGTCCCATAACAAACATACTTTCTCTTTTTTCCCCCCAAAAATAGCATGAAAAAGCGTGCATAATATTAATTTCAATGAAAGCAACACGTCTGCAGAGCCCCTTAGTCTCAAAAACACCTTGCCATGCATAACTTTTCCTGCAAGAAAGTAATTCCTTCCTGCGTTTCGCAGCCCTCAGCAGAATTCAGTGGGAGGTGAGCTGCCTTCTCCTCCTAACAGTCATAGCTTGGGAAGAAATAAGGTAAATCAGTAGTTCTCAATGCAATGTCATGTTTTACTTTCCCACAACAGCTTTTAGAAGCCTCTGACATTCATAAATTAAGCTTTTCGTATCCAGATTACGTCAAATATACACAGAATATAAAGTTCCAATCTGGTAACTGCAAGAATGCTACTAACTTCATAAATTCCTGATTGGAACCGAATAGCCATTTGGGTATTTCAAAGCCGGTTATAAGCACCAAAATAACCAACAAGAGTACCCATCCAAGCCACCTACCCAAGACAAAGATACAAGTATTCCAGTCACATCATGCAGAAATAAGCTGCTCACGCCCCCGCCCAGGAGAAGAGCACCGTGCCAATATGTCATATACAATGGGGCTGGCTGTTTTCAGATGGTGATAAGTATAATTAACCTTCATAACCCCGCCTTTGGCCTTGAACGTTGAAGCTGAATTCATCTTGAAAACCAATTAAAATGCTAAGCAGTCTATACGCTTTGGGACTAGAAAATGGCATACTGCATTCAATAAAGAAAGAGAAGAAGAGCACAAGTGGCTCCTTAGCATCGAGGATTTGATGATCAAGTAAAAATCATAATTCTTAACTAAATCGCTTTGTTTCAATAACTAAAGAATTCTCCAATTCTCTATTCAGACCCTGGAACATTTAAGGTTTATGAAGGGATTCATCTCTTTGATCCCAACAAAACTGAAGTTTTAACAGAAAAAATAGGCATAGAAACAAAGGATGAAGATAAGCTAGGTGTGTTACACAGCTTGATTCTGCCCTCCTGTGCCCATCCATAATGACAGATACTGGTTGTATCAACACGGGCCAGCTCACGTGGCACAGTTCACGTGGAGTTTAACTTGATGTGTTATTCTATTACAACGTTATGGAATAAGGAAGGGAATAGAAGATTACAGTTGCATCCCTAACTAATAAAGGGAACAAAAGATTACAGCACACCAACGTCCAGACACTTAAAAGAACATTGCGGAATACACGCACCCTGAACAAGAGCTATTTTGCATATCAAAATACAAATACTGCCACGGGTGGAGAGCAAAAGCACTTTAGCTTTGCTTGAAAACAAATCACTATCATTTCCTGCTTTCCACCCTTCCTGATTTGAGCTCTAAAATTATAATAAAAGATTTTAAGCCAAGTATGAAGTTTTGCTTATTTAGTACCATTACAATTTTTCAATGCTATTCCATATAGGATGCAAGCATTTAACCCCTACAAGGAGTTAGCTTGATTGCTGTTAACTTAGACTTCTGTTGTACATAGTTGTGCTGTAGATGGCAGTGTTCTATACAGCTCACCTCTCAGCCGTAACTTAGAGGTAAATAGTGCAATACAGAGAACATACTGCACGGTTGTTGCAAGAATCTTCAGTTTAAGCGTTGGCAGAACTGTCTGTAGTAAGCAGGTATGTAAAATGCACCAATTTGAAAAGCAAAACCTTGGTCCCTTCGCAGCTGACTTGTTAAGGACCTTCACCTTCATAACGATCAATTATAAACACTTTAAGTTAGCGCAGCTGGGAGAAGAACATCCTTCCAAACAGAGCCCCACAAACTGTTCATGAGTATGGGATCAGGCGTTTTACTTCAGCAGACCAAAATCAAAACAAGCTTTCTGTACTAATTTAAATCCTCTGAGTTTCCAGTCCCCCTGGAATCAGGGCTCAGACTTCCCATAAAACATTGGCCTGAGCAGCAGTTGAGTTTCACTCTGAGCTGGTGATGAAGGATGGACAAAAGCCAAGACAATAAAATACCATCCTTGTTAAGTCTGTGATCATGAAGTCCACGGCTGCAATGGAGAACAGACCGATACAACTGCGTTCTGCCAGAGAATAAGCAGTAGGACTTCTAGAAATGCTGTTTTCTTAGCAAGTACGTTTATGTCAATAGCAACCTCCCTGGACGTAATGCACACTGGGAGGAGCGGGGTATTACTGTCTTTGCTTGTACAGCTTACGTTTGTAGTAATTTGGCTGGAGAGGGAGGGAGGAGGCACTTGCTGACATAAGCACCTCCACTGCAGCTCCTCCCACACTGTAACACCAGCATGATCTCTGCAATACAAGTTAAGCAGCAAAGATTAAGTAGCACAGAATTCAAGAAGAGACATTCAAAATCTTGCAACAGCACAATATGCACATATATTGCATGCACGAGCCTTACGTACACCGGTACTGTTCTCCAGAAGGTGATGAAAAGCAGAAGGCAAGAGAATGCCACCAGTTTCTGAGTTGCTAAGTCAGGTAGGACAGCAGCCAGGAAGAAAAACATATATACTATCATGTGCTTAACTGAAAGAAGACAAAGGATGGTGCACGCACGGGCTTGAAGATAAAACTGTTACAGCCACGGATGATCTGAAAAAAGATACGAAGACGTGGCAGCTGTGCACGATACCAAACAATGCAGCCATCAAAGCAGAAACCTGAGAACAAAGCTCAGATGGAGAAAAGGCATTAAAGAGTGCCAGACAAATGGGACTGAAACAGTTAACAACACAGGGCAAGAGTCTGAAAGATAGCTACAAGGCAAACATGGAAAAATAAGGGTTTTTTTTTGTTTGTTTGTTTTTAATTATTATTAAGAACATGAAATGAATTCCAAGCTCTCCTGATTTTGTAAGAAGGTAGAGAATAAATCTGTAGAGCTGAAGTAGGCTTTCGTTCAAATACGGATGGCAGTAGTAACATCATATCTCAAGAAGAGGGCAGATGCTGAGTCAAGTCAGCAAATTCTGTCTACTACATCCTAAAGTGAAAATATAAATGCCTCGTTGTCTCTTCTCTCCTCCTTCAAGACTCAGGTCTTTTTGGGTCCCTTCACACTGGAGGAAATGGGGCCTGGAGCAGGGGGAGAATTTAGTGAAGTCTTTCAGGCTGCAGGTTAAAACCTTGATAACATACACATGCACTCCTTCCTTCTCTCAAGATGTTCTCCAGCTTTTCATTAAGATTACACTTGCTCAGAAATTACTTCTCTGAACTCTCAGATCTCTGCTACCCGGACCGTTCTGCGCCAGAACGCAGGGAGCAGGCTGCAGAAGGTTAGCTTATATCGAGTTACAAGTGAGGAAAACACCAGCTGCTCCCTGACAAACACAAACAAACAAAACCAAACAAACCAAAAACCAGCAACACACCACAACAACGAAAACAAACCTCTCTTCCTTCCCTCCCACCAAGAGTTCACAGATAACGGGGCAAATGCAAACATCACCTCTACGAAGGCACTGCACTATATTCAGAAAAGTGTTTTAGGAGTGAAGAGCTTGCTTCTCCAGCACTTCCCCCGACATCTTTCAGAATTATGAATCGCAGCAGATGCTACTCGTTCTTCAAGACAACCGAAACTTCTCGAGTCCGAACTTAAGACAGAAATATCCTCTAAGGGAACAGTTTACATTTTATTCGCCTACAAGAAACTAACAGTAAAAAAATAAATAAATCATTAAATGAAATTGACTGTTAATGCTGGAAGTGAAAGCATTTCTTTCAAAACCCTCAGCAATGTCTACAATGAATAGCCTGGACTCGTGTCACGTCTCAGATGTTTCAGCTATCACTTCTGGACACTATGCACAGAGAGGGATGTCAAGTCTCTGTCACTCTAGCTTCTCTTTCCTCTACTGTGACCACCAGTACCAATGCTTTCATACCTACCCTTTCCACAAAAGGTCCACCGCCAGACAATATTCCACGTTTGGATTTTAAAAAGACAAAATTGAAAACTCATCGTCTTTAATCTGTGGTTGTCACAAACAACAGGCCAACAAGCGACTTCACTTAAGATGCAGCAACGCTTTGTTTCCTGAAGTTTAAAATTAAAACCAAAACTGAAAGACCCAAAGGTTCAAGAGCCGTAAGCCTCCCATTCCTACTCAGCAATACCACGTGCTCATGGTGCTGCAGACAAGTTACAGGTCTTGTTCCAAAAGCAGAACACGCCAGCAGTAGCTTGATTTTTCCACTGGATCTTCAGTGACCTGATGAACAAGTTATTGTTGCAAGTTGAAGAGCAGATGTACTAGAAAGCTAGCATTTTTATCTACCCACAGCATAAGAATCACAAAGATTATAAGAATTTCAGAGGCATACAGAATTCTTGTACACATACCAAGAGGACAGAAGACTCCCCAGTTTATCATACAGCCCAACTAAGGAATGGAGTTCAGAAACAAATCCATGTAAAGGAACAAAGAAGAATCACAACGAAAGGAAGTAGAGAAAAACCTGCTATAGCTATTTTTGAGTTTTCTGTTGGCAACAGAAGTCCTGTTCATAAGTGAATGGTATTTAGAAAAACAACCTGTCAATCAGAAGAAAAAGTAACTTGAGATGAAAAAAGCAGTTTTGTTCTTATTTTAATTGTACTTTCTTTCATTAGAAATAAATAAAAATCACTTGATAATAAAATACAGTCAAAATTGTGTATAAAATATGTTCTGGCCACTTTAATTACTACATAAAAATAGCTATTTATACTCACTATATGCTGCAGCATTTATTCTTTATTATGCTTGAAAATAATAGCCAGCTACCAGATCTCTACTCTTCCTGTTGATACAAATCAAGCTCTGTTTGGGAGGAAAGTAGAAATCAACGATAGGATATACAAGGACAACTTTCAAAAGTTCACTGAAGAAAAATATTGTTTGTATGCCACAAACAGGAAAAAAGTACTAAAGCTTGTTTTAATTCAACATAAACATGCTTCTTAAAAGCAAAGCAGCACCATTTGTAACCTACCAGCTGAAATGGCAGTGACCAAGCCAGAGTCTTCTACAAATTATGAACAAACAAACAAACCCACCTCAGACACCACAGGCCTCGCTGCCTTACACCTCCTGGTTTACAGAAACAGAAAGCCTGTCTTCCTGTTCCCAGCTGAGAATCACACGGCGTTGGTGACATTGAGAGAAACTGATCGTTAGGCTCAAAAGAAAAGATTCTTGATGTTCATGGAGGAGAATATCAAGCACTGCTCTTTAAAGCACTGACGGTCAATGTGTACCATTAATATCCACTGCAAGTAGCTGACATGATACAGACCTGTCCGTTCGCACTCTCAGATCTATTTTCAGCAGTTCTCCCCTCATTTCACAGGGCAGCTCTTCACGCTGTTTTCTGTCTTGATTAGCAAGTATAAGCTTGATGATGCTCAGAGCGTCTTTACCTCGGCGAGGCTTTCGCTTTTAATGGAAGAAGAATCTTTCTCAAAGGAGAGCAATTCTTTCTGGTTGGCGATTTTGAAAACCTGTCTTGGAACTTCTCCTTACACTCGGTAGTTTTGTGCATTATTCAAAGAGACAGAATCTGCATTTTGCTTGGAAATATCAGAGGCCTGATATATATATATATATTTTACAAGATTTACAAGAGTTTACAAGATTTACAAGAGTTTCCATAGCTGGTACGTTAACATAGTTGTTTGCATTAAGATTTGTCCATTCTTTTCTCATGGCAGCACAAGTCAGGGACAGTTCAGTGTAACTACAACCCTATTTGCAAGCAAGAATCAGGGTACTGGCTTTACAAACACCACACAGTGAATCTTTACAGCTAGTGAAGCACCGGGTCCTTAATTTGGCTTACAAAACAAATGTTAGGTTATTGGCTTCTCTCTACTATTACAAAGACTACATTTTTATTACTGATGAGAGTTTCATTTGATCACAAAAGAAACATCACAAAACTGTAATTTCAGTACAGGAGAAGCGTACTGTTGTGTGAATCTTTCAGCCTCTTCCTGGCCAAAACGGCCAACGTAGGAAAATCTTTAGTAAAATAATTGAAGCCAGAACTACTGGCTTAGAATTGCCACTTTTCACATATTGTGCAAACTCAATTTAGAAGATCTTTTTAAAGAGACACTAATCAAAGCAACGAGTTATCTTCAAAGCCTACACTTTGCATCTTAGGGATTATATAAAGTTGCTTTGCTTATCCATACAAAAGCCTCTTTTTCTAAAGGAGCCTGCAAATAATATGAAGGACTTTGGGTCACATCAACCCTTACTATTGTGTTACTTCAAGCCCTACCTTGCTGTGATCTCCAAGTTGAAAATGGTCAGCTAGCTGGTCAATGAAAGTTATCTGCTTCTAGTATTACTGGTACAGCTCTTCTATACACACAAATATACAGATGCTCACACACAGATTATGTTCTACAGGCTTAGCCACTCCTCGCAGTAAAGCAGATGCTCCACAGGCCCTGTCTCTATCAGACAGCAGGTACCACTGGCTCTATGCCACCTGCAAGCACAACACTAAAAAACCACCAAACCAAAAGACCAGAACCATGCTACGACAAATATATATATATACATATATCCTCCCACCCCAAACTAGCAGCCCTCCACAGTGTCTGAGCTACCTAGAAGGAACACAAGGTTATGATCATGCCCCCTTCTAAAACTGCAATCTTCTGTAAAGAGCTAAAGCTTTGATTAGTCATACGGTGCCCAGAGTTGCAAGGAATGAGACAGAAAATTCCCTGCAGCAAGTTAACCATGATCTGTGCAGGAGACCAAGGCGGGAGAAAGGTGACAAGGAATCAAGGAAATCAGAACAGGTAATTTAGCTGGAGTTGCAGGAAAAAGTAGGCAGGTTGTATATGACAAGAAAAAACAATCCCAGATGTCCTTTCCTCAATAAAACTAACACATGGAAGGTCCTCACCATCCCACTCAGGCAGCACAGAAGAGAAGCAAAAAGGCCACCTCAGCTCTGGACAGGGATGGTCCACCAGTGGATGCTCATCCACTCTTCAGGAAAGCGATGCGAAGTCTTTTTCACTTACAAGAGGTAAGTAAGTGATGAGCACGTTACACCCACCTCAGGCACCTAACATGTCAGCTACAAGCAGCACGGTCAGGCATGCAGTCACACTAAGCTCACCCTACACGCTGCAATTTTACAGCCTTCCTCAATCCTCCTTCTTCCCCCTGCTCCTGCGTCACTTTATCTTTCTTAGCTGCTCCAACTAGAAAATACTACATTGAGGAAAAAAAAAGCAGTGATACCACAGAGAAGCACAGAGCATTGTAAGCTCTCCCCATAATAAAATCAAACAGCAGAAGAGCACGTCCTATTCCGAGACCGCTGTCTGGAGAGCTGGAAGACACCTAAGTCTGAGCACTAGTATTGATCCTGAAATTTCTTCCTGAGGACCTTGGATCTTGGCTCCCCCATACAAGATCTAAATGAGGACTCCTGATGCACAGACCACTCTCTTCCCTTCCCAAAGGTTTTCTGTATTGAATTCTGCTGGCACACAACCAGTTACTCCATTCTATAGCTCAAAAAGGCAAAAATAAACATTTTCAAAATTTAGATAAAACCTGGCATGCTGTACTCACAATAAAGGTTGGCTTTATAATGCACGTAACAATCCCAGAGAGTGGTCAAAGCCCAATTATTACAGCATTTGCCCCAGGTTTGCAATGCAAAGACCATTAATGGTGTAGCTGATGTGCAGTACCTCACTGCGTCAGTGCCCGCTAGAAGGAGACCGAGCGGTCAGAAACCCTCAACTCACACCAAGGCGATGCCCAAGCCCCTAGAACTGTGCCATTTTTCCTTCCCAATCACAGTAGCTACTATTTGAGTCTTCAACAAATCACGTTTGATTTATGTTTTGATTTTTATTTTTTTAAACTCCACTTCAACTACTACACAAACTTCTTTCCATCTAGACTTGGATCAAACACATTATCATTAATCTTTGAGTTATTACTAATGTTTGCTAAACAGTAATAGCTGTACCACTTGTCTTCAGTTCTTGTCATTTTCATTACATTAATAATTCATCTCAGGACTACTCATGTATTTTTAGGACTAGTATATTAGAAAAAGATAAAACTTCCCTTAGGTACCATTCTCACACATCATCTTAATGCCCCTGGATACTTTATTTACACATGGACTGTGCCTTATTAAAAAAAAAAATCAGTGTCTTTCAAGTACTTGAAGTACATATATTTTTTTTAAGTTAGTCTTCTAGATAATCAAAGACAAACATTGAATCTTGAGCGCCCAATAATCACTCAAAGAGCAGAACAGCAACTTTTAAGTCTTGTAGAAAAATACGGCAATACTGAACAAGTCTTTTACTCCCAAGTAGCTCAACTAACAGATTTTGAGAATGCTTTGTGGGAGAAAGACTGCATCTCTGCCTCTCCCATTAAAAGGCATTTATAAGCTAATTTATTTTTTGCCATCTTGTGAAAAATTAAGGCAGAGCAACTCTATTTTTCATATAAGCCAAGAGCGTACTCGAAACAAAAAGGCAGTTGATTATCAGACTATGCCATTACAAGTCAGGACATCCAGCAAAACCCTTCCTTCTTGAGTAGCACCTGGATGCACGTGGCCACTGCTTGGGGCAGACTATGCTATGCCTAACAGTTTTGCTGCAGTGAGGTATGCCATATATTGAAATCGGGAACTTCAACAGGCCCCTACTAGTTTAGTTCATTGCTGTCTTTTAGTGTTCTCACTTAGGATCAATCTAGCTCGATGCTTTTGAAGTCTTCTTAATAAAAATAATAATAATAATTAAAAAAAAAAAAACACCACAAAGCCACATTTCACACTCTAGGAACTTCATTCTTTACCGGAACAATTTTCTGGTATAAAATTTTCATCAAAAAACCTAAGCAAAATGAATCACAACACTATTTTGGCCAGACAACAGAAATAACCTTAGCGCTGTTTTGTTTGCTTTTTGTTGTTGTTTTGCTTGTTGTTTTTAATTACACAGGCTGTAATCAATTGAAGTTGACAGGACTGACTACAGTGAAATATTAAAAACTATAGGAACGTCCTTGGAGAACTGGATTTATTTTTTATAATTAACTATGCCGGAGTTATTTGAATACATATTTATAGTTCATTCATTACATGCACTATTCATGCAGATACTTTAATTAACATAACGCAATGTTATAAAGTGTACTGTGGGGTTGGGAGAAAAATAATAGAGGCAAGTTCTCTAAAACATGGAAATACTGAGTTCCAACAGTAGCAAAATTGATGCTCAAGGCAAACAGATTCAGGGTATTACATCAAAATCCGCACAGGAGGAGCACCAACAAACAGGTACAAAATAGGCCAGTGGAGATATCTATTGAGTGCTGTTTCACAAGCTAATTTTTCTCACTTGTCATGGCTTTTTTTTTTGCTGAGCACTCCGGAAGACAACTGCTTTGAAGATTTTACAGCTAATGTACAGCTTTTCAAAACATGTGCCAACGACAAAAAAAATAGCCTTGGAAATAGTGTCAGAATGTAAGATTTAGTGTCAGAGTGTCAGATTTAGACTATATGTCATGTATGCCAGTAAAGTTGTCCAACAGAAAATACGTCGTAAAAAGGTAAAAAACTTAAAACCATGTGTTTTGTTTTTTTTTTCCATACTCCAGAAGCTATCTCTGTTGTTCACAATAAGCTCCATGACCCAGTTTTCTACAGAAGTTCATTTAACAAAGGAAATGTATCACATAAATGCATCTTGCACAGCTTCTACAGAAATTATAACCCTTGGAAAGTGTGTGGCAGAGCAGAAGCCACCCTGGCACAGCCTTTCTTTCTTTGTACAGAAACTCTATAAATCTGTAAGAACATTATTGCATGAAAGAAAGTTTTAAATGTATAAATTAGAGCACCGAGCAGGTGACTTCTTCAAAAAAGCGAAATTGTACATCTACCTACTGAGGGGAAGAGAGGTCCGGTTTCCAAGGCACCCGGCTGACTTCACAGGCTCTCTGCAGCTGGACAAGGCTGCAGCATGTAAAAAAGTTTCCCCGCTCCACCCATGAAGGGGCCTCACAATTACATTTAGCTCAGAAGCCACCTGTAAAGCCAGGGAGCCAGCGCTGAGTAAAGCGCACACACAAGCGTAGCTTCGCTTTCAGCAGCTGGAGGATGGATGGCAGCGCGGACAAGGAGCAGACACCGCTGCCATCCTGCCGTGCAAGCAGCACGCTCTTCATCTGACCCCATCTGCAAGTCTGCAGGCACAATGGTACACTCTAAAAGGGACCAAAAAAAACACAATGAACCCATTAAGCAAATGAGTTGCCTCTATTTTATGCTATCTATTTTGAACTCGGATGGTTGGCACTACAGAGTCAGGCCCAAGTAACATTACCTTGTAGCCATTGCGTAGTAATACATTTGTTTCGACCAATACATTTTTGGTGCATTATGTAGCTGATTGCACTACTCTAAATGGATATCTAAACTGGCTCAGTTCTCAGCAGGACTCCGATAAACTAATTCTTGTGATGGCTTTCCACTGGAAAAAATACCAAGAGAAACATCACGAGAGCTCCTGATAATTCAAAAAGAAACTCCTTACATAATGGAGCTCTTATCGGACACAGGTAATGTCACGCAAGTAAGGAGACCAGTGATCTCCCAGGGCCACGTTAAATATTTGTTTTTGGGCTGCAGCCACGCTTCGAGTAGTTCTCCAATGACAAATAATGGTAAACCCATTCCCCTGGTACAGGACAGCACTGAATTTTTTGAGTCCCACAGTCGCAAAACAAAGAACTGCAGCTTAGGCAACCAAAGCGTTTTAATGCCTGCACCGTATCCCATCTATCCTTCCTGTGCTTAAGAGCTGCACCTGCTTTGTGAAAGGTACAAAAGCCTTGCTGAAATCAAGGTAGACAACATCCACTGCTCTCCCCTCATCTACCCAGCCAGTCATCCCATCACAGAAGGCTCTTAGGTTGGTTAAGCATGATTTCCCCTTGGTGAATCCATGCTGACTAGTCCCGATCACATCTTTAGCCTCCACGTGTTTGGATATGACCTCCAGGATGAGCTGCTCCATCACCTTTCCAGGAATGGAGGTGAGGGTCACTGGCCCGCAGTTTCCTGGGTCCTCCTCCTTGCCCTTTGTGAGGGCTGGAGTGATACCAGCTTTCTTCCAGCCCTTGGGCACCTCTCCTGTTCTCCATGACCTTTCAAAGACGATGGAGAAGGGCCTAGCGGTAACAGACACCAGCTTCCTCAGCACTCGTGGGTGCACCTCATTGGGGCCCTGGGATTTGTGAGTGCCAAGATTGCCTAAAGGACCTCTAACCTGCTCCTCCTTGACCGAGGGGAAGCCCTCCTTTCTCCAGCCTCTCTCTCGTCTCCAGGATCCGGGATTCCTGAGGTCTTAGCAGTGAAGGCTGAAGCGAAGAAGGCACTCAGTAGCTCTGCCATCTCTGTATCCTATGTCTCCAGGGCACCCACCCCATTCAGCACTAGGCCCGCATTTTCCCCAGCATTCCTCCTGCTACCAATGTACTTGAAGAAGCCCTTCTTGTTGTCCCTGACATCCCTGGCCAGATATAATTCCAAATGGGCCTTCCTTGCTGCATCCCCGCACGCCCTGACAACATTCCTATATTCCTCCCAAGCGACCTTTTCCATTACATCATAACTACAGGAGGGAAGCTGAGCACTCAGGTAAGCAAGTTTCTTAACTCAGTGCCACTTGATGAATATCTCATCACAGACTTACAGCATCACTGTAAACTTGCAAAGGCTGCAGGAATGTACGACCTGAATGTATTAACCAGAGCATGAGATCACTCGGTGCAATGCTTGAGCAAACATTGCCCGTGCTTCACCCAGAGAACTCGCTTCACCTGTGGAAGCATCCTTTTTACAACGTCTTAACAGTAATTAGAAAAAAATTTCCCAATAAAATCTCAGGCGAAGGAACCTGCCACGTACCTGCCAAAAACTGTTTCACAACTCTTAAAATGAATCATTCCTGCTTGAGCACGCAGCCAAGAACCTTCAATAATTTATGAATTAGCCAGCAACTGAACCTGCATTTACCACACAAATCTCCTATTAATAACACTCCCACTACTAACATCATCTAGTTTTGAGTAACATGCTGTTTGCCTCAACTCTCCAAATCATCCGTAAAAATACAACATCTAAAGAACACCTCTTTGTGGAAAACATGCCAACTAGCAAGATGAGGCACTGTATGGGTATTTATAAAAAAAGCCTACTGTACGCGGGACAAACCCTGTGCTGGAATGATGTTTCTGCCATTTGAAGAGTCAGGTAAATCATTTACAAGCTTTGATACTCTGGGGGAGGGGAGAGGGCAGGGTAGAGAGAAGAGGTGAAAAATGCTATTAAATTTATTAAATCTATTCCTGATAAAAAGATAAAGCCCAAGCCACAAACAAGTATCCTCTTTGGTTTATTGACCACCAGCTTACTATCAGTTTCAGACAAATGAATATTAAAACCAATGCATAATTCCTTAAATAGCCAATGATGAAAAAATTACCTACAATATACATTTCCCTAAGTTGTATAACAATACCGACTTTGATAAAAAAATAAAATCATGGGTTTAAATTATAAATAATATAGCTCCCCTCCCAGACCCAAATCTTTTAAAAAGATATCTACTGGTCTTCAAAATATCATGGCTTCTGTAGGCCGGCAAGGAAAAGATAACTCTGAAAGAAGCAAGCTGCTTTCCCTCATCTCGACAGAAGAGTCATATTACCATCTTCTGCAGTACTTCAATACAAACACTGGGTGACAGGACTATTGCGCTGGAAAAACGTGCGGACATGCAGATAGGGCATGAACTAACCCAACCTTAGATGCTGCAAGAACACTTTAAAACGAGATATGAAGGGAAATGGTTGAATGAAAAAAGAGAGGAAGATCAGATACGCACGCTCCAGCATCGTGTCAAAGTCACTGCAACCTTAGGAGCTTTCAGAGAGACAGATGCAACATTTTTACCAGATGAAGGATCAATATTGCACACTGAGGGAAAAAGCTAACGGAGCTAAAACTCCCCTCTACAACCATGAGGATTATTTATTCGTCTTGGACCATAAGTAAAAGCTACTTCTTCAAAACAAAAATCTCGCTTCCCAAATGCCTCTTACCATCTGCCAAACACTTTTAGCTGCTCTCAAGAGGCTTTTTATGCTACCATATACATTACATCTGCAACAGATTTTCTTGTTGTAGAGTACAGATGGAATAAAACATTGTTTTATAACAAACACAGCAAAACACTGCATGGGACTTAGACTGTGTGCAATCCAGAACCAGCCACTCCGAACAGAACCCTTCTGACTAACGTCTAACCCTTCTGCTAATCAGCGCCCTATTACAACAACTCTTTCCTAAACACCGCTCAGTTCGCAGGGTTCAACACTTGACCTCTAAAAGGAAAGCACGCATGCAATGGCAGTCCTCAAAACACTAAGCTCCATCAAGTCAATAGTTTGAATTTACAGAAATGAATTAACTGAGACAAACCAGTTGGAAAGCGCGCGACTTGCTGTTACCATGAGCTGGCCAAGTGTTTCTTTAAGATAAAGCCATGAGGAGCTGTTGCTATTCTGCTTAAACTGGTGGAGTTTGAGGCAGAGAAACCATGTCCTTGAGCAAAAGTTAATTTATTTAAAAATGCATCCAAAACTATGCAGATTGTTCAAGCTTGGGGTCAAAGTAAATGCACAAAGTAACAACATATTGTCTCTACTAATTCCCAAGACTGTGAATGTTATTTTTTCAAAGGAAACAACATTTTGTACTTTCTGGTTAAAATTAGACATCTAAAAAGCTTGCAAAAGTCACCCTAGTCTCAACATCTGCTCAAACCTTTTCAAGGGTGGTCACAAGAGTGACACAAGGCCCTCTGCATTGCTCCAGCTCTAGGCTGAGCTCCACTCTTCATTGCGTATTAGTGGAGGAGCTGTAAGCAGCAGAGGGAAGGAGGCAAACTACTTGCAGGCTGAAGTTAAACAGAAAGGTTATCAACTTCAACCAAAACAGAAGACAACGGCAAAAGAAATCGCACAAAAAAAATCCAAAAGCAGCCCTCTAAAAGGAACAGAAGCCTATGGGAAAACTTCCCCCCTCACCAAGACTGTGCCCATCACCGCTTGCATCTCAAAACAGAGGCACTGCAGAACTACACAGCTGTCAACTACACGTTACAATAAAAGCTAACTGAACGGGCTGTTTAACAAAATAGAAAAGCTTCATTAACTCAACATCAGTACAAACATGGAATGGGAAAGGAGGGGAAAAACGACTGCACTGTTCACTCAGTGCAGAACTGCTCGACATTTAGCAGCTGTACTTCTTACCTCCTCACCAACGTGCTGAAACAGCCTAGGTGAAGAGCTATGGTATTTCGTTTCCTGTAATGACAGGGACTGCGCAAGTACCTGCTGCAAAAACCTTTCAGCTGCTCCCCATCTCTTCAGCAGCACATCTGCCATGCAAGCGAGACCTGCACGAACAGCCTATCATATTAACAGCTACAGATTACCTGACCAAGATTTCCACATTACAATTTGGGAAATGCCATCACAAACTTTGATGTTTGTAGTGCTTTTGTTACACTGAGCGCAACTGACGCAAACCCCACGCTTTGAGGCAGTAAGACTACCCGGTTTCCTCACCTGAAGTTTCCTCACTGAAGGTCTTTTCATGTTTCCTTTACAATTCTCTAGTTCGCTGAACACTGTAAGTTGTCATTCTGCTTTTAATCATAAATCTGATTACCTCAGAGCTTGATGTAGGCTCGTAAAACTCCCACTTGGGAGTTTCAACTATATGATGTCACACAATTCTGTAATAAACTTATTTTCTGCTCCCAAACAAAAGGCCAGGAGACTAACACGAGAAATTATTTGACAGATTAAAAGTGACAGACGGATTTCACAGCATGTGGTGGGAGAAGAACCCCTCAGAAGAACACCCTGGAGGCTTCAGAAAACAGCCTGGTGAAGTGCAGCAGGGAGGGCGGCGGTGGGGCAGCCATCAGGAAGGGGTGGGCATCCACCAGCTGCCCTGGCACGGTGTACTCACTATCGGCCAGAGCGCTCTACGTGAAGACTTACTGCAGGGCGAGGGGCAGGAACAACCTCACAGGATACAAAGCACGCGTGGCTCCTCGTAGCACGTAGCTGCACAGGCATTTCATTGAAAGCGTAAGGGCAGACAAAGGAAAACAGATGCTTACAAGTACTGAATTCCCTAGTAGGCTTCTTGATCACTTCGACACAATACTTATAACCAGCAATCCTCAATAAACTTCTCTTCCCCCAAAATATTTCCTACTAACCCCAGCGTTTTAGCTTTTAGTGACACCCCGAGACAACGCAGCACGAACTGAGGGAAGCACAGGGCGGATCGGTCGGACTTTCCGTCCTGACCCGATTCCCCGCACAAATCTCACCAGCCCAACATTTTTTTCCTGCAGCATCAGAAAACTCCTCCTTAACGGTAGAAGCTCAGGAGCTTGAGCGTTCCGGGGAATCCACGCAGCGCCTATGAGGCCCCCAGGGGCTCCCGGCTGCGGGCAGCCACCAGAAGCAGATGGCCGTTTTCCGAAAATTTCGCGTTACAGCGATTTGAGGGGAAAGCGGGCGTAGAAGGAGCTCTGTCCTCACTTACGTTTGATGGGGGGAAAAAGAGGTCCGAGTTACACCGGGCTCTGCAACTCACGTCAGCCACGGCGCCTTCACAACTCCACGAGCCACCAGCGAGCCCAGCGGCAGCCGCCCGTCCCTCGGCCAGCCTCAGCCCGGTGCAGACGGCGTCCGAGCAGCGCTGGGAACGCGGGGCTCCGCCGCACGCTCCTACCAAGTCGCACGATCGCGAACCCCAGGGCTAAAAAAAAAGCCCCGAGCGTGGCTGCAAAACCCAGCGCGGGGCTAAACTACAGCCGGCCCCGGGAGGCGGCACGGCAAGGCTCCGGCACGCGGCGGGCAGCAGCGGCGCTCGGGGACAGCGGCGGGGCAGAGCCGCTCGTTTCATTTTTCCCCACAAAATTTCCCAAATCGGGTCGGTACCGAACGCCAGTTAACGCCCCCCTGCCCAAGCCTCACCTCCCGCACCCCGCTCACCTCGCCTGCACCCCTCCGGCGAAGCGGCGCTGCCGGCCCGGCCCGGCCCGGCTCGGCTCGGCTCAGCCCGGCCCGGTGCGCGCGGAGCGGCGCCGTGCCCGCGCCCCGTCCCCTCCC